>NW_008692764.1:0-5576 GCF_000695815.1 Acanthisitta chloris | reverse complement strand
AAACTTCACAGGTTATATACATTAAATATTTTCACAGTTTTTAAATGCTCATACATATTCATTATTTCCAGGATTGGGTGGTTATTATTATAATTTCGTTCTCGGAAATCATTATCATATACTATTCCTCTGTCTCCTCCCTCTTGGCATCAGTCCCATGGTCCTGGTGGTCTTTCGGTGGTCGTGAAGATGAAGTGCCTCCTCTTCCTCAGTACCCTTTGGACACCTTTATTGTGCAACCATTTACCCCTTTGTACAGTTTTGCATGCCTTGCTGACCTTGCCTCTATCTTGAACGTTTTGTTTCTTCATTCCACACCTTATATGGTCTTAATTCTCCTCCTACTGCCAAGGTTTGAGTCTAGTTAGTTCTACTGTCTTATAGCTAAGGTGCATCATTTTGCCAACCAAGCCAAAACAACATCATTAGTGAAGCTTCTTGTCTGTACTATGCAATCCTTGCTATTTTGCTAATTAAGCTGAAATAGTGCTACTAGTAAAGTTATTCCTTATGCTTTCAGCTTTAACTATTCAATTCCTGCCTTCAGTCTACTTCTTGGAATCACTTGGACCTATGGTAGTGACTATCTCTACTGCACCATCCCAGATCTTGTTTGCTTCTCCCCCTTTTCTGTTTCTAACTTTCCTATCACCTCCTCTCTCCCCACTGAGTGACCAATAAGAAAGTCTCACTCCCTAACGGTATTTTGACCTCGTTTGTGTCTTAATTCACATTGGGGGAATCAAGATTCACAAGACAGGGACAATAGCACACAAAGAAAGAGAGAAAGGGCAGATAAGATATAGGTCCTTATATCTAGCAAACACTAAAGATCTTCCAGATGATCTGCTCAGAGAAACAGAAAGTCCCCCTGTTTTGGGGAGGAAGGGCCAGAGGAACCTGTGCAGTTTACACAAGCTGCTAGTATTTAGCAGTATATAGCCAGGAATCTGAAGTCAAATTGTGGTTTTGGGTGGTGGTTAGTATTTAATATTACCTGTTGTTGTCTGTTAAGTGCTGACAGACATGAAAGAAGACAGTGTCACCCCCAAGCATATTAAAAATCAAAAAATCAGCAGTCGTTACCGATAATTCTGATCCCCAGGTGCTAAGGTGCATCTGAGGTACAGATTTGGGCTTGCTGAAGATTCTGCAGATAGGGCTTGAGTAGTATTGATATGATGTGGAAGCCAGGAGAATCCCTTGTGTTTCTTTTGCTAAGATAATTATGCAGCACTTACAAGAATAAAATGCAATTTCAAAGGGTCAACCCTTTGGATTTCAACTCTGACAATGTGTTCAGGAAAATAGGCAAGTGAGTTAGTAAGGTGAGACTTTCCTCTTACTGCTTCAAGTCACATCAGTTACATGAACTAGAAAACTATAGGAGTGAAGTTGGCACAAAAATTTGTCTGAATTTTTTTAGATAAATAGTGTGGGGTGGGGGGTTTTTGTTTGGTTTTGTTTCGTGGATATGGGGTTTTTGGCTTTTTGCAGGGTTGTTTTTTTTTGGTTGGGGTTTTGATTTCTTTTTTTCCATTTAGGTTATTGTTTAGAGTTTTAAATCCTCTTTGTAACAATTATATTAAAATAATAGCAAACTGTAAAGCAAGTGTCATGGCAACATCAGTATAAGCATCAAGAAAATCCTCAAACTACCTTAAGCCTTTAAATAAGTTGTTACATAGCAGTTTGCACTGTTACATAAGTAACCATAGTGACATTTGGTGCTTCTTCAGGTTAAAGCCCTCTGAATGCTCCCAACAGCTCTGAAATGCAGTTCAGATTCTTCTGTGTAGTTGCTTCCAAGTGAAAATGAATGCATTTACCAGTGAATAGCTGTCCAACTGCAGGTATTCATTTCTCTCACTCTCAGATTCTGCAGTTGCCCTATTTCTATCAGGTGTTTAATAGTGACATTAATATACTGACAGATACATCCAGCCATGCTGCAATTTACTAGAGTTGGTGGAGAAATGTTCTCAGAGCTACACTTGCAATATGAATCTGGTTTATAACTTTAATGATTGCTATTCTTGAAAACTTCACCTCTCTGAGAACACTGATAGACAAATTTTCCTTACATCCATTCATCTGCGTTTCGTAAGAGGTATTTTCAGCATAGATCAGTGAACTGTGAACCTGAACAGACTCCTCAGCTTTTCATACAGTAGAAGAGAAGCATCAGAGAATTCAAATTTGTTACAAAACTAAACTAAATCGTAGCACATTTATCTTGCTAAGATGGATTTCAAGTTCCAGAACTTCAATATCAGAGCCAAAAAGCCTCCTCAGGCCAAGTTTTATATCTGCTTGCTGCTATGCTTTATGTAGTAGACTTTAAGCAGAGTGATACATTGGATGACAGAATGGACCTCTGAAATTCTGATTTAAATGAATACTTGCAAATGCAAAGTGATGTTTAGTGGGTTGTTCATCCTGGATTCAGATAATGGCAATAGAACCACTGTGTGTGTACAAACAGAACATCTATGTATGTACCAGGTACCTTAGACTAATGGTGTGCCCAAAAATTTGTTAAGAGTTTAGCCAAAGCCAGAACAGCTCTTCCCCAGCCATGTTGCATCTTAGATAAGGAATGGAAAACTTTATTGTGCATTTGACATTGTTAAAGTTTCAAGCCACAGAGCATGATACACTTAAGACAGGACTATGATGTGTGATCTTTTACTATTAGTTCCCTGCTTTTCTGTACTAACCACTTTTGCAGTTTGATGACATGACAGCAACAGCTTTTATAGTGAAAGCTGAGGTAGGTAATTTCATATTTGTGAAAACTGTATAGTACTGCCTAAGCATTTAGGATATGCTGTGTTAGCATCTAATTTTGTGTCATCGCAGGCATTCAGCTTGCGTAAATGCTGTCCCTCTTACAGAATATCTATGATAGTGTCATCACTGCTAATGAACAAGTACTGTAGATATTAATTTGAGTATTAATTTGGACTTCGAGTGTAATCAGGTCTAGAGAATTCCAGTTGACCAGACTCTCATTTGAACTGCCATGCAGTCTTGTACTCTGGGATCCTGCAGAAATGAGTGTAGACAGGATTAAGAACTGCAGCAGTTCTGCCGTATTCAATTGACAACAAGATTCATCTTTGTCATTTTTGTATTTTCTTATGAAGCAACTTTTATTTTTTTTCTGTTGAAGCTCATTGGGTAAATAACTCACTGGTCTGAATTGAAGATAATAACCTCTGAAGGCTGTTCAAAGAGCTGAGACAAGTATAGAATTGGTAATCCCCGAACTTGAAGTAAGAGAAACAGATGGAAACTGCTGGACCTAACCATCTAGATGACCTTACAGTCAAGTCATTGAAAATTCTACGAACAGTTTGGAGAGAGGAAAGGAAAGTTCATATTTCTCAGCAGTGTCATGAGTAGAAGAGGTTCCAAAGTGGTAATGTGACTTCCTACCTTTGAGACTGTTTTTTACAGACAATGTAATCCTCTGGATCAGTTTCTAGTCACTTTAAAATGCCTTGTCTAATTTCTTCTGTTCTGCTTTGTCCCATTTATGCCAGTAGAAGTAGCTGAGCCATTTTAGAAGGGCTCAGATGGTCATACTTCATGCCCAGTTTGCCTCTGTTGACATAAGTTTTAGACACTGATGGAATTTAATGTAGAGGCAATAGTGTACAAACCATCAGAGATTCAAATGGTGGCCTAGTAGAGGGATCCCAGAGGGACAGCTGCAACAGAGAGCAAGATGAGGACTTCACTGCACAACAGAGCTCAGGGCAGCACAGGTCAAGTGAAGCTGCTCCCGTGGGGTCCAGCTGTGAGACAAGAGTGGGATGTAAATTGCTGCTCCAAGTCATGCTGAGATAGCTGATAGAAGCCTGACTAGCCCAGGGGATTTGGGGGCCGCAGGGTGTATGCAAATCCTCTGTGAGCCTCAGAAGTGAGGAGCTCAGGCCAAGAAGCTTCAGTGCATCTGTAGAGTCTCTGCCTCTGTCCCTGTTCAGCTCCCACAAGAATGCTTAAGCAGCAAGGCTTAAGCTTAATCGAGCTATGTGAGCCAGTAAACCTCACTGCATTTCTTATTGCCCTGCCACAATGATATGCTTCTAAAACATTTTGCTTAAAATCAAGGCAAGGATTTTTATATAGTTCTTCTAGCTCAGTCTCTCCACCTCCTGAACTTGCTGCTCTCAACTCAGGTGGACTCAGGGCTGCTTGCTGTGTATATCTGTAAGGAACATTATGAACTGCACAGCTTTCACTTGACCTTAGGCTTCGGGAGGAACACCAGGATCAGACCCTGAATATCTGAATTAAAGGCTTAACTTTGGAAAGCACACCATTGAAGTGTTCAGAAGGTCTCTGGGGTGCACAAAGCAGGCGATTGTGCACCTCTGCGTTCCATCTGTTACCAGGAACCAAGGTTGAAAGAAAGTGCTTGTGTTGCAGGTAATGGAATGGAAAAATAATCTGGGATGAGGAATAAAGCAGCAAAACTTCTTGATAAAGTTCAGTTCTGCAGAAACTGGCCTTTCTACCTCATTCCTACAGCTTCACAGTAATGAGAGAAACGGTGAGCTCTCCCTCTCATGATAACTGAGCTGTCCCAGTTTCCTCCCTGTTGCAGTATCTGCAATCCTTGCTGTATTTGGAAAGCAGCGCCTGTAACAATTACAAAATTCTAGCAGAGGTAGGACTTCAATTCTCTTGACACCAATGATACTTTATAGGGTACATATCTCTTGATCCTGGCACTCACCAGCCCTTGCTTCCCATTATCTCATGAACACAGGAGGAATAGCTCATGTCCCAGGGCAATGGAGCTCTCAGGCATCTCTCTTCATGGTTCTCACAGAAATTTTTTATTTGTAGAACTAACATATTCACTCCAGTGGCCTAAAAGAATAAATGGGTAATACTGTAGGGTCGTTTGTTCAACAATGGGAATGTCATTTTAGAATGTATTCATTAGAAAGCAGCACCTCAGAGGGGTCTGGAGAACTCAGGAGATTAGTAACAGGGTACAAAGCCTTTTGCCTCCAGGTTGCCAGTTTCAAATCTGGCCATGTCACTATGGATCAGAAGAAGTCGTTACAGGCTGACAGATGTTTGGCTGCTTGTATAGAAGTGACCTTGTCAGATTAGTCAAATTCTTTGTTAAGAGATACATCCCTACTCACACACACACACACACACACACACAAATCCTCATTAGCACCTTGCTGGTAGTCCTTGCAGCATTAAAGACAGGGTGAAGCTGTTTATGCAAAATCAGAACAGAGGGAATTTTAAGGCATGATTGAAACATTTTCAAAGCATCTCATGACGTGCTTTGAAATTTTCAAGTTGATTTTGCATGGCATAATTTAAAATTAATCCAAAGACCTTCTTACAATATTTGCCACACTTTGGTCAATATAAAATTTATTTTTTTAGGGATATTAGAACTGAGATATTTTTAATAGCATTAGCAATATGTGTTTTAGCAGTAAAACATGCTCTCATACAGGATGATGATTTGCATTGCCTCTTGCCAACAGTAGCATGTTTGGCTGCCTTATTTTTAATATAGTTTATAAAAATAACTA
>NW_008692763.1:0-8360 GCF_000695815.1 Acanthisitta chloris | reverse complement strand
GTGGCAGCCCACCTGCTGTGCCCCGATCAAAGGGCTCCGGGTCAGGGGGCACATCCCGCTCCACCAGAGCTGTCTGCTGAATAGCTATTTCAGATTGTAAATCTGGGGGGGATTTCATTAAGTCCTTCTGGCTGCTGTTGGGGCATGAAATAATAAAATTTTATATCCGCTGCCTTTCCTGCTTCTGGCAGCCAGATTGACACATTGTTGTCTGCAGTGCTGCGTGTTTGCTTGAGAAAATAAAGGGAAACTATTAACTGAGGAGAGACAAGTCGTTAAGCAAATGGATTTTAGCCTTGCTGTGAATCATACTTTCATCATAATTTCAAATCAAGTGAGCAAAGTAGCTAGAATGTTAGTCTGGGTTAGGATTTTTGCCTTTCTGTAGGAATTGGTAGAAGGTACAGTTTCTTTTTACTGCTACAACATTTTTTTTAACATGTTGATCACATTTGTATCTGTTTTTGAAGTCTTGTGATCAACTTGGTTCATGTTTTGGCACCAATTTAGCCATGAAGTTATGCAAACCTGGTTTTGAGAGGAGGAGGGTGGTAGTGGTTCTGGGGTTTGGGGGTTGGTTGGTTGGTTGGTTTTTAAATTGAACCATTCAATAAATTTTTTCACCTGAAAGAAGTTTAACTTGGGATTTTTCTGGTAGGAAATGCAAAACTTGCCAACTGCAGCCAGTGATGGCAATATGACCTTCAGTGTAAGCTGCTGTTGGCATTATTGAGCAGCATGTGAGACAGGAGCATTCCTGATACTTGTCTTAGAGTAAGTTTCTGGTTATACAAACTCACAGAAAGCAGAGGAGTGACTGGAGCTGCCTGGGACAGGCGTCTCATTTACGGACCTGGTGTTTAAGGCCCCCTGGAGTTTGTTTGAAAAGTTAAGAGATTTTCACAGTCAAGGTGCCATTTCTGAAATTTAAAGTGCTCTTTTCACCAGGAGATAAGTTCTCTCTGATTAAGTCAGTAATTCTTACTAAGCCATGTTTATAGAGGCCATAAACAATGGGTTCAGTGTGCTTGTTAAACCAGCTTTCCATACCTCTCTGCTCTTTTAAAAAGAGACATTTAAAATAAAAGGCAGGTGTAGATGTTTGTTTGATTTAGATGGATTTTAGATGATTAATTATGGCCACAAGTACTTGGGCAGGGATGGCTGAGAAAGGTTTGCAGGAGTGAGATGTGCTGCACATTGGCACTGAATCTCTCCCTGTGACCCAGCAGATCCCTGAGCAAAGCAGGAACGTGCTGAATACAGCCCAGTCTGTGGAACAGGTATCACTCTGCCTCTAAAATGGCATTCAGCTATTCAGGCAGTTGGGAAATATGGATTGGGACCGTGTGTGGCTTGGGGCTGTCCCATCCTATTTCCAGAAAACCAGGAGTACACACAAACTGTACTTGTGAAAAATGATCCACATGTTGTGATTCACAGACTCCAGTGGGATTTAACCTGAGAAATGCCACTGAATGCTGGGAATTTTCACTCAAATTCCAACAAGAGTACATGCTGCTATTTCCATCCTGACTGGGCCGATAAGTGCCACGTTTGTGAAAGAAGTGTGTGGCTATTTGACAAAAGCCTTTATAACTATCTGATCATACCTTTATCAAAGATGATGTGAAGGAAAGGTGATAGAACCAGTTAAGGATTAAGATGAATTAGTCTGTCTGCGTTTCTCTAGGATGAGCCTCAACTGGACCATCAAAAAATTCTGTTTTCGAATGCTTTGCAAGACAGATGATGTGAATCAAGATAGTCTATAGTGTTTTATTACTCTGAGGGTTTGTCCCAAGGGAAATCCACTGCTTAGTGCAAATATTGAGAAGTTCTAAGGTAAGGTTGAGCTCTTTGTGGTGTAAAGGTAGAGCACAGCAGAGTTTAGGATCAGCCTCCTTTGGATATTTATTTCTGGGCTGTATGTGGGGATGACTACACTGACCAGCATTTAGTCCCTGCCCCGTGACAACATCTGTCTCTGTTACCCTCTGTGGCTCATCCTGCTTGTTCTGTGCTGCAGAACCCCCCAAATGCTGCTGAAGGGAAGGTGCAGATTCCCTACCAGAGCCCCCAAAACACTCACTGCCACGTTCACACGTGTGTGCTGCTTCTTTGGCAGGAGCCAGTAGAAAGGCTCAATTCCTTCTGTCTTGTCCTGCTAGCACTCGAGTTTGACAAGCTTCTGGCTTTGGTTAAGTACTTTGCAAGGGCTTTTTGTTGGGGGTTTTTAGACTCCTCTGAGTATAAGTGAGATTTTTAATTTTCTAAAGCAGGAAGGAGCAAATCAGTTTGTCTGGTGCTTCCGGACTCCTAGAAGGAGCAAAGCTCCTGGACTACTTTAGAGTTTATCAGATGCAGCCAACGGAGTGACCTTTGGTTCCTGAAAGGCAAAGTACCTGGTTTGTCCTGCAGTACTGGTGCTTTTTATATGGAAAGCATTAAATGCAATATTCTTCTATTTAAGTACAAGAAATGTCTCATGAAGACCTAAACTTAAATGTCTACAAAGTGGGTTTTATGGTTGTTGGGGTTTTTTTCAGCCCTAAGTACACAGCAGTTAGCTTTATAGACAGAGGACTGAGCCTTGAAAACTGAGGGTAATTATTTAGCTGCCTAAGGCTCAACTTTGCCATTGTTTTAGGACTTTAGTTCCTTTCTTTTAGAGGAAACAATTCCCCCCACCCCACAAAACCTTAATTAAAAATTGAGTATGTTTTTGTTCACTTTCCTCCTCAGGAACTTGTATTTGGTCCTGTGTGTAGGTATGAGCTACTTAAATGTTTATTTACATTGTCGCTGGGAAATCTCCTCAATTAGCATATTCTGTAGTTCCACTTTTTCTGATTTTTGAATTTTCAAAACTTTATTTGCAGAGAGCTTAAACCTGTGTGATTAGTCACTAAAAAAAAAAAAGACTCAATTCTCCTGTTAGTGGAAAAGGTGTTAAATATTTAAATACTGCTGTGGTGTCAGTGATTAATTTGGTGTTGTGTTAGCAGGGAAATCAAGTCTGACAGTGGTTAAATTTGCTTAGATCACTGACACTTTTAGACACTTAAAGCCACAGGTACTAAAGACTGTCCTTTTCAGAAACAGGCTCTGCTTTTCTCTTCTGTGCCCATGTGCTCTTACCCCTCAAACTAGATTAGAGACTTTTCTTTCTCTCAGTTAATGGGAACAGGAGAGAAAGTTCAGACTTGCTGACCAGGGTGGAGTTAATTTTCTCTTAGCTTTTTTTTCCTTCCTATTTTAATTATTCACTTAAGAACTTCTGGTAGTGTCCATTTTCCTTAAATGCAGCTGTAAACTTGTCTCTCTTAGAGTTCCAAAATCCAACCTGGAATTTGGAAGCCAGTTCCTGTCCCTGACCTACTGCAACTCATAACTCCTAGAAAAGCCACTCTTTATTGTTACTTAAATGGATTTCTCATTATAAAAAGATATGCTTGAAATCCCCACTCAGCCAGAAACTGCTAAATGTGTGAACAGGACACCAGGATGAGGACAAATATTAGTGGAGGTGCTTGAAATAAATCTCTGCTCAATAATCACAAACTCTTCCCTGTACATGGTGTTAACCTCTGCCAACTCAAGGTTAATTTTTCAGCACTGTAAAGTGAATACATAAACAAAATGATGACAGAAAAACGGGAATATTGGTTAGTTTTTAAGTGCTTGAAGCTCTGTAGTGCTGTGATGTTCTGCCATCACTTGTGCCTTTATGCATCAAACTTAACTTCTCTTACTTTTATTTTCCTTTCCCTTTTCCTGAACTTGCTCCCATTCAGAAGGTTAGAAGCATGGCCCTGGAGGATGTGGTGATTCTTAACGTGGACACCAACACACTGGAAACTCCTTTTGATGACCTTCAGAGCCTTCCCAACGATGTGGTATGTATGGAGTGATGTATCCAAGTACTCCATTCCCTGACAGCACAATTCCTTCCGACCTGCTCGCTGTGTGAGTGTTTGTTGCAACATTTGCAGACCTATTTTGCAGCTCCTAATGACAATTAGCCAATGCTCATGTGAGCTACAAGTAGTGCATTTTGAGATAACTTAAGTTTCCAAGTGAAGTTGTTTGGGGCTTTTCCTGTGGCTGCTTCCAGGTGAGCTTTGAGGAACTTAGTGCATTTTATATCCTGAGATATGATACAAAATGGATTCCTTCACATTCACTTCAAGCACTGCTAGAATTCAGAACTTGTTTTCTTTCTCATTAACACTGTTTATCAGTAAGTAACTTTTAGAACGACTTGATAGAAATGTTGGGTGAGTCCTTGATCTTTGCCTTTAATGGGACATTTCCCTTTAATGGGACACAAGGACATCCTGCCTGCTGCTGTAGTCCTGCCTTTGGGAAGCTGGGAGGTAAGAGCAGAGAGGTGGGAGTGCAGGGAGCTGTTTTCAAGGCAAAGGGTGACTGTTTTGGAGCACATGGCAGGGGAAAATCTGAATTTCTTTGGCTGGCTGAAAATATTGTGCTGACAGTCAGATCTGAACCTTTTTATGTGCAGTTGAGCAAGCAAACTGCTATGCAGGGAGCTCAGTATGAGCTAGTGTGTGTGAGGAAGCTCCAGGAATGGTGAATCCCCAGTGCCTCCTGCTGTGACACCCTGGCATTCCACTGTGATCCGAGGGATCTGCTCCTCTGAAACGGAGCTGGGATGAAAGGGGCATCTTGGTTGGGAACGTTTTGGCTTCAGTCAAGCATTTAGTCTATAAAAGTTGCTTTCACGAATTTTTCTGGCTTTATATAGTTTTTCATTTTGATTTCACTCCCAGCATCCAAATCTGCCAGCTGGTCACCGCTCGTGCCATTCTCCACAACCCGGGAATGACAGACTTGTAAATTTCATGGAATTATGTAAGAAATGTCTGGATACAGCGAGCACGGGGCCTCAAACATGTATATGATTTGTCAACAATCAAGTATTATATTAGATTTTATGGGGCTTCGTTAAAGGAGCTGCTGTGGGTGCACTGTAGAACATCAGAAGAGACTCCTCCAATAAACACAGGACTTCAAGCTTTGGAATGTAGTAAATTTTAAGAGACTTCCTTCCTTTCATTATTTACTTTTACTTCACTTTTATAACAGTAGAGAGTTGTGTTTTATTAGTTCAATTTCTTGATTCAGTTTTCCACAGGTCTATTTAAAAGCTCCATTTTATCTCGGAGGATGTTTAGAGCAGAGCAGAGGAAGTGCTGCCAGCAAATTCAATTAACTGGCAGGGCTCACCAGTAGCCTACATGGGGTAGTTTTTTCACAACTGCTCAATAAATACAGCTGGGATTAATATTTTTCACAACAAAGCTCTAAGTCGAGCCGTGTTGCGTGGTGTAATTAATGCTGGGATCAGGGCTGTGCTGGGACTCGGCCCCGTTGCATTATTTTGGTCACCTGGATGAGGCAGTTTCCCCTGCAGGTCTCTTCCTTCTCAGGGATTCAGAGTTGGCTTTGACCACTAGAGAGCAGCTGCTCTGCTGTGCAGAATTGAATTCCTGTCAGTTCTTTCATGCATCATGTGTTTGGAACTGTAAGTGGATCAAGTTGTTCATCTCAGCAGGGAGACTCTAAAGCCAATCCATTATACTATTTTTTTCTCCTTTCTTTTTTTCCCCCCTTTTGCTTTCGTGGGAGGATGGGGAGATTTTGGGAGTGTGTCTCCCCACTGGTCTTAGTCTAAGTAGATGCATTTATGATGTGAGAAACAAAAATGTCTTCAGGAGTTTCCTGATCATAAATGCCTGTTTTGTCAAACCAATCTGCCAGTTTTGCTCCTTAATGCGAGCACTGAGCAATTCATGCACTGCTGAATAGGCAAAATTTACTGTGCTAAATTAAATCTATCTATATTCAACAGCGAGGAAAAACATCTTCTGTGTGATGCATTCACCATCAGGTAATTAATCCAGTGGAAAATTCCTAAAGCTGTTTTCCCCCTCTCCTTGAGCAGCTTTTCGAATCAAGTGGATAAAGTCCTGTAGGTATTTTAGAGCATCAGGTAGTGCGTTATGCTTGAGTTTTATGACAGGGATGTTGCCACCTAAACTGTTGGTTCTTGAGGATCTAGAATGAACTATTCTTTAGTCTGTAATTGCTAGGATCCAAACAAACATAGGCCATAGTGAAAGGTCTTTGCAGTTAGAGAGGTGGACAGCACTGAGGCAGTCCCAGCAGAGTCAGTTTACCTGAGCAGCACCCGTTGGCTGTCACACTTCCAAACTGCTCAGGGCAGCCCCCTGGAAATCAAGGTGTGTATACTGTGCTGCTGGTGAACTGTTGGCAATGTGAGAAACTGCCCCTCCCTCACCCTCTGTGGCATTGCTGAGCATCTGGCAGCGAGAGAGCACCCAGGGAAGGAACTTTCCTTTTAGAAGAGTCACTATTAAAAAAAGAGATTTATTAAGGCCTGTGATTACAATAAGTGCATCTGCTGCTGACAAGTCTCCTACACCACCGTCTGTGTTGCAAGGAATAGCAAAGAGGGGGTAGTCGTTTTTCTTTCATGCAACCCTTATGGATTTTTCATGTATTTCCAAATAAGTGTCATCTCCGAGCCGTAGTCGTAGTCAGAGCTCTGTGGTACAAGGAAGGAGGCATAAGCTCTCTGTGTCAAGTGCAGCTGTTGTCAGAGGAAGCTCTGGTGCAGGGAAGTGTGTGAGCCAAGGAGGTCGTGCAGATCCCGTGGCTGGGAGAGTGTGGTGGATTCACAGGAGCTGTGGATACCTCGGGCTGTCAGTGCCTTAGCTGTGTAGCTACTGCTGTCCATTCACTACCAAGGTACTGCAAGCAGGAAGGCAATGTTAGTGCATTGCACTGGGGGAAGGAATTGCTTCCAGGACAGGCAGAAGCACCAAACTCCAGCTCTGTGGCCAAACCGTTTTCCTAAAGGTGAATCTGTTGTTATTTCTTGCGCTGTGTTTGCAACAGAACATTTCTTGCTTTATTCATGTTGACAACTGAAAAGCCTTGGACCTAATTAAAAGAATTTCCACTAGCACCTTTACTGAACCATTTCATTCTGCTGCATTGCACAGATTGCATTCTGAAACATGGTGAGAGTTGAAATTGGACCTTTAAACCTCAACTGCCAGGAGTATAAAAATCGTCTTCAAAAGCACTCTCAGGGTAGACTGCATGTATATGTGTCTGTTTGCCTAGAAATAATACTTATTTTCAGTGATCAGTCTTTTTTTTAAAAAAAAATGTATTGGTCTTAAGGCAGGAAACAACCCTAATTCTGCTTGTATAGTCTACTTTGTGTTATGCACTGATTTATTCCAGAGCAAAAATGAGTTGTTTTTTTGTTACTTGTTAGTCCCTTTAAATATGTTGTTAACTTGGTTTTTGGTTTAAAAACTACGACATGCCCATTGCAGTGATCCCACACATGGATAACATGGACATCCCACAGCGTTCGAGGAATTAGCCAAACACCCATCAGTGTTCTGCTTGGGTACCAACAGAGCAAGCCCAGGAAGGCTGTGAGCAGCCCCTGAACTACTGGTTTGCTGTAAAAAAAATGCACAGAGTCCCTCCTGTAGAGATGGCAAGGTCTGTATCTTCACATTAGTGTTTAAAGAAAACCCCTTGTAACAATGTTTGAGGTGGATTTGAAAGTTACTCGGAGCAATGGACGTTTTATTTCACTTTTAATAACTACCTTTAAATGGTTTGCATATGTTAATATAGGAGATAAATGCATATTTCAGCCCTGCAAACACAGAGTCTGCTGCTTGGGTTTGGAAATGTGAAGCTTTAGGGGAATTGCAGAGCTCCTTGAGGGACATTATCTCCGTGAATAGGAGTGAGCTTATTTTATGGGCGTGAGACTAAATCTGGTATCGTGTGCTCAGTTAATGTGGGTTTGTGGCTCGTTACTGTGTGGATCATTGGCCCCAGCCACAGCTTCAGCTTTATAAACAGAGCTGGACACGCTCGTGGTTATTTCTGTGAGCCTAAATAACTGTTCTGAAGTGCTTCTACAGCAGAGTCTGTAGATATTTAAAAGGAAACTGCAACTGTGTTTTGGTAAACACAAGTGCCAAGATAACATCTAGTTCTAAAAGAAGAGCAGGTAGTGCCCAGGACTCTCTGTAGCACCCGCGATGAGGAGTCGCTTTGCCCTCCCCTGGGTGGTATTTGGGGGACACAGCCATGAGGCCTTTTGGTGAGGGCTGGAGAGGGGAAACTTCAGCCCTTGGTAGCGAATGATTCTGGGGAAATTTAACCCTCGACGTAAACCGAAAGCCACGAGTATCCAGGTGGCCTGGGCGGGGGTGGTTTGGCGCAGTGCACAGCAGGACGTGTCGCTGCAGTCCCGCGGGTCGGGCCGTGCCCGCGCT
>NW_008692762.1:0-439 GCF_000695815.1 Acanthisitta chloris | reverse complement strand
GAGGTCATAGCTGGGGGTCACACCTAGGCACCGTGATACTTGGGGGAGTTACATCTGGAGGGTTACACTGGGAGGGCTTGACATGAAGAGGTCACAGCTGGGGGATCACACCTAGGGGCATCACAGGGGTCACACTGAGAGGAGTCCACGTGAAGTCACAGCTGGTGGATCATACCTAGGACACCTCACACCTGGGGACATCACATCTGGAGGGTCACCGGGCAGAGGCACACGAGGAGGTCACAGCTAGGGGATCACACCTAGAGGACCTGGCATTTGGGGGAGTCACATCTGGGAGGGGTCATGCTTGGGGAGGCCACAGGAGGAAGTCGCATCTGGGAATAACATCGGGGAGATCACACCTGAGCAGGTCACACATGAGGTGTTACAGCCACATCCAGCCCTGCTCATCCCGCACACATCCACCTCGCTCTGCACA
>NW_008692761.1:6201-9131 GCF_000695815.1 Acanthisitta chloris | reverse complement strand
TAAACAGCTTTTTATTACCTATTGGGTAATATTTTACCCACACAATGCAGCTTGCTAACTTGCATCCTTTGAACTTGATTTTCTGACCTCTAGCTCACTGGAACGACATAGAAAGAAGGAGAAATGGTGTCTTACTCACCGGATCTTTCCCTCCATCATAGTAATCAATGGCCAGACCTAGAGGTGAGAAACAGCTATCTGAAGCCCTGGGAGGGTTGAACAAGCAGTCCTCTCTTCCTGAGGCACAGCTTGCAGAGTACAAGAGATAGAAGGGAGGTGTCACTCACCAATCAACTTAAGCGTCAAAACACAATGTGGCATTGTCCACTTGATGTCATAATGCTCTGTGGCTGTGAAGTAATATCCAGCCATAAGGTATGTCTGAAAGAAACCATTGTTTGGGTTATTCAAACTAATTCCTCCAGCTGGTTTTGATCTGCCTCCACTTTTCCACCCACAGTTGCTACTGGGAGTGCATAACTGAACAGAGGGCTCCTTTCTACAAACCGACGCAGTAAGAAAGAGTTTTACCATCTGAAAGAAGAACGTGGTGAAGACGGCAGTGATTGTGCGACCCATGAGTCTCAGTATGAGGAACTGGATTAGGACACAGAGCAGGGAATGAAAAAACTGCATCCCTGTGGGACAGGAAAAACAGAGAGAGATATGAAGTAGAAATGACATTTTCCTGCTACAGGTCCTCCCAAACTGCAGCATGCCCTGGACCAGACAGCTCTCTCGGCCCAAAGTCATCTTACCAAAATTGAAGTAAGCAATTGAGAGTCCTGTGAACACATTGTAGAGATGAATGAGGTAGGTCTCCTTCTGGAAGAGGAAATAGCGCTGGAACAAGGCAAAAGGATATCCTGAGTAAAGAATAAAGAAAAAAAAAAAAGGAAGAGTTTCAAATTAGTTTAGATAAGTATTTGTAATGATCCAAACTACAGCTTTCTTGAAGGTGTTATATTAGGAACATGTATTTTACATAGATACATTACTGACAGTGTGCATTCCTGATACTCTATTTCCACCTCGGGAGACAGATGCCAGATGAATGACTCTGTACAGAAGAAAATACTGTAACAGGAACATAGTTCTATCAAAACTGACATTGAAGTGCAAGAAATTCCAGGATTACAGTCTCTGACCTCATTCAATAAATGAGAGGGATAATGCTGAAATACATGAATCAGACTTTAGTCTCTGATTCATTTCCAAATTCTGTGACAAATACAGTGAACTTGGCAAGAAACTAGAATTTAAAAAAAGGGGGGGGGAACTTTATGGTTAATACTATTATATTGTCCTAAAAAATTCAATCCCGCTCCCATCTCAACCAGTTCTTACATGATGCTGACCAGCTTTAATTCCAGAGCTCCTCAAGTGACCTCCAGTAGTATACTCTTGCTTTTCTAATTCTGCAACTTCAGATTTGCATCTGATTTGCGAACCACTGGGCACACAAAGATGTAACTAAAATCCACTGCTACTACACACAAAGTATTTTTCAAAAAAGAAAAACAATCAGAAACATTTCATATGGTAAATGGAAGGAGTTTTTTCCTTGCATTTTCTGTGTGTGTTAACTCACAGACTAAGTTAGGAATGCCTCCAGCTCATTCATCTGTGGCTCAAGTGAGAAGCAAACATTTGTGAAGCACTCTGGTAGTACGGTGAGAAGTGCCATACAGAATTCTGTTAAATTCTGTTGTCTAGGTAAGGTTCACATAGCATGCAATAAACATTGCCACATATCAGACAATAAATATATTGTGTTTTAATACATATTGACACAGGAAGCATTGCCTATCTCATGGGCATGTGAAGCCTGTGCACGCAATTAGTATTTCTAAAGGCACGTGCACAAGGAGCTGAATTGGGATAGCAGAAGCCACTTTAATTCTGGCATTTTGTAACTTATTGCTTTACTTTGCAAGCTCGTGTTCTTTTACCCTGCTCAAAAAAAAAAAAAAAAGAAAATTCATCACATACCACAATACTGGCATCCACACTACTTACTAGCCTAGCTGAAATCTGCAGCAGTGGGCAGATCTCTTGCTACTTGTGCTAATGGAGTAATAGTAGCAGTAGGTAGTCATGTTTTATATGGAGCAGTAATAAAAGGTGACGAAATGCACATTTTGCCGAGAAGTCTATGATGGATGGAAGGTTTCCAATAAGCAAGGCCAAATCTAGTCACTACTGTGAGAGGAAATGAGAAACTCTGTCGCGTTATGTGAAATACATGTCTGGCAGTCTGTCAGTGCTAACATGCTGAGGTGTGACTGGAGACATTTTAAGGTCCTCTCAATCCCCCCAACCCCCTGGTTGCTGAGTTTGGGACTTTTGGGCTCCCTTCTAGATCCCAGATGGCAGCACACTACCGAGTCCAGATGTGTACCTGCTGCTTCTTGAAACTGAGCTGCTGCTCCCCATTTCCTCAGCCTCTTGCCACCCCTGTTTTGGTCTTCTCTGGCTCCTTGTTCCTGTTCCTTCCTCCTTTTGTGCCCTATGCTGGTTTCCACGCCACAGGCTGCTTTCTCTGGCCAAGTGGCCAGCCAGCCCCACATACCACGGCCCTTCGCTCGCAGAGCCTGGCAACTTCCCTCCCGCACATCCAGCCTGCTCTTCCCTTCCACAACAGCAGCTCCCAGTTCCCCATGAAAATGTTTTACCCAAAACATCCCTCTCCCTCCCTGCTCCCCCATGCTTTTGACACAGCGTTCTTTTCGTTTGCCACCATACATTTCTGTCCCATTTCCCCCACTGCTGCCCTGAACACCAGCTGAGGGGGAAGAAGGGACTTGGCAAAGAGAGTTCATCACACAGGTTCTCTGGGGATACAGGAGTAACTCACAGAATTAGAGCAATTCACATGATTAAAAAAAAAGGTAGTATTTTCTACTGGCCTTTTACTCAGGAACATACAG
>NW_008692761.1:0-6154 GCF_000695815.1 Acanthisitta chloris | reverse complement strand
TTAACATAGAACAACTGACTTTGCAAAATAGAAACTGGTAAAAAAAACTACAAAGTGTTACTACAAGAATAAATCAAAAGTTAAAATGCTGAGGTTTACTGTGGGAAAATGTTTTCCCCTTTTGAGCAGGGGGAAAAAATCAGATCAGAAATACAGGCAAAACAATTTATTGCTATTTGTTGACACATATAGTTTTAAAACCACATTTCCAAGGGTTTCCCACTCTCTCAAAAAATCAGTAAAATCTTGCAAAACAGTCCATTTTCATCAGATTTTTTTTCTCTAGACATTTCTGTAGACAGGATTAAAGTATGACTGAATACTGTAATGTACTATAAATTTCTAAAAGCCAGAAATTTTATCTATTTTATCCTGTCCCCAGCTAGGGTTCCTGCTCTTTCAGAGACCTGTCTCACTCGTCAGGTGTACTCCATTTTAGTTCTACACAGGAGACCACACCATGGTTCGAGTATTGCTGCTCTAAAGAAAAAAAGAATTATGACCCCTTGCAAATGGAGAGCTACTAATACACACAGCACATGTTTCTAGAAAGCCACAGATTTAAATCCTGGTCTTGCACTATGTAGGCACTGTTACGGTTCAAAAGTCACATCAGTCTAAATTCTTCTGATATCCAGAGTAACTTGTTAGTACTCTGGACTGCAGTTCACCAGCAGTTTTGCTGCATGAGACAATTTTCTCAGTTTTACAACTAGACCAGTTCCACGCTGCAGATATAAACTTTAACCCCCAAATGGCAGTGGATACCAAATATCAGTGGTCATTCCAATGTGGCCTGTGCCTTTTTGAACACTCATAAACTATCTATCAAATAATGAGTAATTTCTACTGATAACAACAGCAGTACTCCTGCCCCACTACTGTGCCCCCGCAGCAGCTTGAGTTAGCACAGCAGTTTCTGAAATTATAGTTCGAAGTTGCCTTCCGGCAAGCTTATGTCACCTTCGGATATGTCAGCAGCAGGACACTGCGCTGCTTTGCTTCTGCTATTCAGCAGCAACAGGACAAGAGGCCCTGCTCCCTGCTGCCAAGAGACCCAGCACAGCAGCTCCCGCTCTGCCAAACTCCTCTGTCACAGCTCCCTCAGGCAGAGAGGACCGAGGCAGAAAACCGGCTGTAATACCTCTGGAGAAAACAGAAGGGAACCACTGATCCAAAGTACCTCTTCTCTACATACCACAGAGTTCAAAAAGTCTGCACACAGAGTTGGCTTTTGCCTCTAGGTAGACTTTCTATAGAAGGGACTTAGGAATTGATATAAAAGTGGCAAATTAGCCAAGAACGGTGCTAATGATAAATCCCTCCTTTTTTTGTTTAATGTCACAAGAGCAAGCAGATAATCTCTGGTTAAGAAAACTCCAGTGCTGGAACAGACAGGATCAGCTCCTTGGCCACAGCCACTTGGGAGTGTCATGGGCCACTGCACAAGGCCCAGGTTGTCCACAAATACAAGAATTTAATTGAGCAAAAGAAGTAAATGATCAAGAAGGTGGATTAGGCAGGAGGGAAGCTCTACTAATTCCAAGCACAAATAGTGCTGCCAAGTTTGCCATCTTCTGGAATGAGTGATTAAGATGCCTATGTTTTTCCAGAGATAAAGCTACAAATAAGAGCACAAGAAACATTCTTTTCATCTCTGCTCCTTTTATTTCCCCTTTTATATGCATTAGCTCCATTTCATTCTCAAGAGAGTAGATCTGACTATTTTTCCTCTTCTCCCTTCTGCTGATCAGTTAACTCCTCCTTTGTTAACACCTAGCAGGTCAATTGTCTGATTTATTTATAAGAATACTAAAAACTAAAAGGAAGGGGACAACAGGAAAAAGAAGTGTTAAAATATCAGCCTTACCTAGTATTTTGACTTCAAAGGTATTCCCTTTTTCTGTCTCTAATACTGCAAAAGTGCCACACCTTTTTTAACACTGGGTGCATAAACATGAGCATTTTAATTCAGCTCAGAAGAGTAATTTCAAAGTCCACTTACAGTGCTTTAGTTTGCACAGCAGAAGCAATGCAAAGGTCTCAAAGCATGTGAAGAGGGCTTACTTCACACAAAACTGAACTGAAAATACACTCTAATGGGTGCTCAGACGATACGACAGGACTGAAGCGAATCCAAAGTAAATGCTCAAAACCAACAGACAAGTCTGCTCTATAGATCTGCTCCTACTGTACCATTTTACTTGCTCATGTAGACACAGGCAGTGTGTAGCATTACACAACTCCCTTGATTTTTTTATTATTTAAGGAAAAAAATTTATTTGAAGGTAGGAGTTTAAACAAGGCAGCACATGAGTGCTCTGTGACAGGGCTGGTTTTAGGCCCTGTGACAGAACAGTGCTGCCTCTTGCAACTTCTTCCATCTCTTACCCACTAAAACCAGCTGTTCGTCTCCCCTGCAGTATGGTTCTTGACTGTCTGACCAGCTGGGGACTTGATTGGGGCAAGTCAGCAACTTTGGGTGACCACAGGGAGAATTTCACTGCACCTAAAAATCTTCAGGATTCAGAGAGCAGGAAGGAGCAGGGGATGTAAAAACAACTGATGAGAGGTAGAAGAGGAGGAGGTAAGACCACTTGCGAGCAAAGCAATAGGTTTCTGGCACCTATTGAGTAGGAATGTGTTATTTTCTGCAGGTCACTGCTAAGTCTGTGGATGAGGGAACACTTCCCCAGTGCTTTTCCTGGCAGGTCTGGGCAAATCAGCAGGGTCAGTTCTGGCTCAGGGCTGTAAACAGTATGTTGGCCCTCCTCCGTATTATGCAGCAGAACATGCCAGGTAGCTTGCAAGTCACTGTGTAATACTGTGGTCAGATAAATAGCTTTAATTCTTTGGGATCATACAGCCATGCAAGAAAAAAGATCAACCCAAAGTCTTGAATACACAGTGCCACAAGGCCTCCTGTATCCTGGCTTACTCTTTGAGGGGTGACAGCAGGAAAGCAATCTGTCCCCTCTCATGTGAGAACAGGAGCAGCAGCACAGAAACCATCTTCTCTCCTTCGCACCGCCGGAAGGGCTCCCTCCCTTTCTCCGCCAAGGGGCTAGGACAGCACCGGTTCAGTCTGCTCACTCCAGCAACTGGAAAGTAACTGTAGGGACGGAGCTGAGACCACTTGTGTCTTCCATGCTGACCTAAAGACAGAGCTTCTCCTGTGGGAACACTGGGCCCTGGACCTACTGAAGAATGCAAGATAGAGTACATCTCTCAAAGACATTTTCATAGATTAACAGACATTAGTGCACTGACATACCACAACTATGCTTCAGGTATTCCTACTGTTGATAATGCTGCCAAATTGCAGACAAATTTCTTCAAAGGTTCTTTATGCAAATTTTTACATATGGGAAGTCTGCAGTAAGTTTTTAATCCTGTACAATCTGAAGTAAAAGGCTCTACTCTTGTTGTATTCTTTGCTTCAAAATTGCAGCACGTATAAATGTGCCTCTGATTTAAATACAAAGCTGTGTCTAAAACTCCCATCATTTGCTCAGCAATGTGCCATTTCTTGCTCACTGAGACAACCTGATGCCCTTTAGGACTACTCCGGTTTTAGTTCTTGGATTCTCTTCCTCCTCCTTTCTCAATCTTTCGTTCTCCCTTGTATTTAGGGTTTTTTTCAGTCCTGTCAGAATGCTAACAGTTTTAAATGACCTCTTTTGGTTATTTCAGATCATGACTAAGTGAACACACTTATTCTGAATCAAGACAGTCCATTCAGACTAATTTTTAAACAATAATTCAGCTTTTGCCAGAAATTAATATAAAAAGTTGCAAAGTCCTTCATGAGTCTTCCTCTTTTTCAGAAGACTATTTTTATCGGTTTCTGGTGATCTTCTAAACAGTGAAACCCTAGAAACTGTTGTCACAGTAAAACTGCACAGTGTAGATGGGAAACTGCATCACAGAGGGAGAAATAAACAACAACTTTTCAATCCATGTTTGGAACAAAGTACCATGCTTCATCCTCATGGTCTTGTTCTGAAATAATTCAGCAGTATTAGCTGCAGCCAACAAAAACAGTTTTCTTCCTGAATCTATGCAAACACCTGAAATGGAGGAAGTGAAGGAAAAGTCATACTTTGTCTGTCCTAATGCCACTTCCAGCTTTTAGGAATGCCTTTCATTTATACCCCATGCCATCCTATGAAGTGGTCATCAGCGTTAGCTGCATTACCAACGAGCTTAAGGCTTTCAGTCACATTAAAAGGATTGTAACTAAGCTGCAATTAAATGAACATTTCTTTGTGCCGGGCTAAGGAACTCCGCTCTCTCCTCTCATGTTGCTCTGGAGTAGTGTTTGGCCCTTACTTTTAATGTAATGGTATAATGCTTTACCACTCATCCATTAAGCAGGAAAGCTGGAGTTGGTCCCCTCTGCCTGAGTGGTTCAACCTATGTGACCTGCAAGAGTGCCAAACTACAGGCGAGGCTGTTTTGCATGCCCTGAAGCCTTCTGTCTAAAGTTATGCCTTCCATTGCCTCTATTAAGAGAGCTAGGGAGAAAGGACAAGGAAATGTACAGCTCTAGCCTCCTGGCTTGGTATATACATTTTAGGTATGCAGGGGAGAGACACAAGTGGTTTCCTAGCCTCTGATCCCCAGACTTTTAATACAAATTATAAAGATCCATTGAGACTATGCAAAATTTATAGTGCCCTGCCTTAGGAAGGGACACTCTGCCATCTTAGTGTCGACACTGTATGTGGAACATTTGTAACAGCACACACAAATCTCACTCTTCGTGACTCCACTGACTGCAGTGGGCATCTCTTCCTATCATTAACACAGTAGTTATCTGCTGTTCGTTTCAAAGGAGTGGTTTTGCTCAGCCACAAGACACTGAGCAGGAAACAGCCTTCCAGCTTCATGTTCTAGCTTACTGCTGGTAAGAAGCAAGAACGAACTTGGAGACTATGATCAAGGTGCATTCTGCAGAGACACCTCTCTACTGTAGGTGTCTGCCTCTCCACACGCCTTCTAGGATATTTTCTGCATCAGCACTTGTTAGACTAGTCCCTTGGTGGATTTGGTTGACTAACCTTGTAGTAAACTATCTGCTTTTTCTGGTTTAGGTTTCTGCCAAGCAAATGAATTCAATCAGATCATAATTAAAGTACCAGAGACAGACGTGGGAGCAAGGAAAGCAGGACTTTTCCCATTCAGTGGCTGGGAGCTGCTAGACTAATTCACACTATTACTTCATTACATGCATTTTTTTAATGCAAGAAGTTTGGTTTAACGTCTATGTTGAGCTCAAAATGATAGTCACTTCAGTCTCCTATATCTAACCTTGACGCGAAGAATGTTTTGGTTCAGCTTGATCTCACACAGCATAGACTAAATCAGGCAGAAATATGTCTGGTTCAGACTACAGTACGAACTGGTAACAGTTTTTCTTGCTTGCATCGCTTTTTTAAAAATTATACTTCTAGTTAGCCAAAGCAACTTCATTTTGACAGATCACACAGAGTAGCAGCTGCATCACTTCAGATATACTTTAAGGTTCAGAGGGATGCTTATATTTCCTTTCTGCTAGGTGACTACACCACCAAATGCTTTCACAACCGAAAGTTTCACTGGGCATCTGCAGAGATCTACGCAGATAGCACATATGCATACACTTGAATTAATGTTTTGGGAGCTATAACCTCCCCCTCAATTGCTAGCCCACATCATAGCTCTAGCCCTGCCTTAACCATTTTACATGGGACTTAAGTATCTTGTGTTTACATAAGCACAAGCAGCGTGTGTTTTGCAACATGCTTCACACTGCAGGTGGAGCGCAGGGCATCATCCCAGTTCTCCTGGCCACTGAGCTAGCAGGCTTTGCTCACCCTACCTGGTAGTCCCCGTGATGACACGCCACTCCCTCACAGTGCCACCATTGCAGCAGACACCAGTGATGTCTCTGGGCAGTGACCTCCTTGCATTCGGAGCAGAGCAACACCTCGGAGGGGCCGTGGAGGCTCCCGCGCGGGCACCCGCCAGACACACGCTGGCGGGGAACCGGATGCACACGCAGCATCGTGCGCTCACGCAGAACCAGCGGGGCAATGGCAAACAAAGTTCCCGTGTCCCGGGCGCAGCCCAGAGCGGGTCTCCCGCGGGCACCCCGCGCTCTCCTCGTCCC
>NW_008692760.1:23027-27615 GCF_000695815.1 Acanthisitta chloris | reverse complement strand
TGGCGGCAGATGCGGAGCACATCGAGATGGGAGCTGCGCCGCTGCCCAGCGCCGACGAGGCTGCTGCCGCCTTCGCAGGTCACTCCTCGGCCCCTCACACCGCAGAGCAGGGCACCTGCCGCAGGGAGGCACCTGGCGCAGGCATCCTGCCCCTCACAAAGCACACACTGCTCCCCTCACGCTCCTCAGTGCAGTAAACGGGCTAGAGCTGCCTCGGTGCACGTAAAACTACATTGCCCCGTGTCCCGTGAACACAGTGCCCCCAAGCACGCAGGTTTGTGCAGGTGAGCTGTGGTACGGCACAGTTCGGAGCAGACGTGCCTGGCTGGGTGTCTCCAGTGTTGTCACCCTTACCCCATGTGTGGTATTGACAACCCTCAGATTTCAGCCAGGCAAAGTGGCCGAACACCACACGAACATTTGGCTGTAAGCCTGTGCAGGTTTTGCCTGGGCCAAGCACACAGGTAGTGGCAACCTGGAAGTTAATACATGCCAGAGAGAGAATCAGTTGTTCATGTTGTCCTGGTGTTTGCCAGTCTCCCTTCTTGTAGTAAAAGCACCACAGCTCAGGGTGTTCCTAGTAAAGATGCGATATTTATCTTTCCCTTAGTTTGTCACGTGCTGATAGCCACTGCCATGGTCTCAGGGAGGCTAAAGCTTAATAAAATCCAGAATGATTGTGCTTATAACAACTTGTAGGTGTCATGACAAACAAAATTCATTTTGAATAGGAAGGAAGTAGGAAGCACAATTTTGATGTTTAGCTCTTTGCCAGGCTCTCTGCATGCAGCAGGATATTAAAGGACTGTCTGTTTACATTCCAGAAGTCACCACAGTGACAGTAGCCAACGTGGGGGCCTCTGCAGACAATGTTTTCACCACATCTGTGGCCAATGCAGCTTCAATCTCAGGACATGTGTTGGTAAGTCTGTGCTTTGGCAAAGTCTCACCTTCTTAGTGTAAAGGAAGAGCTGTGCTAAGGCCAAAGACCTGTTTGCAGTGCAGTATCCAGGCTTTAAGCCACAAACCCATTAGGTGGGGGTGATACAGGTTTTTAATTCATCTTTTTTTTAACCTTTCTACTCATCTACTCATTCTGTAATGAAACTGGTGACCTGGAACATGAAAAAATTTAATTTGCTTGGCTGAAACCTCAAAAATTAACCTTATAACTTCTGTACAGAAATGCTTCTTAATCAGTTTAAACTCTTTCTCTTCTACAGTCTGGGAGAACAGCCCTCCAAATTGGGGACAGCTTGAACCCTGAAAAAGCCACTCTGATCGTGGTGCACACGGATGGCAGCATCGTCGAAACCACCGGGCTCAAGGGGCCTGCAGCACCTCTCACACCAGGTACCAACCAGCCTGGCTGGAGGGGTCATGCTCCCAGAGGGATTGCTTGCTTTTTCTCCACTTAGCTGTGTTCCTAGGATTTAAAACATAGGTATCATATGTCAGGATTATCCCCTCTCAGAGTCATAAAATCATTCATGTTGGAAAGGACCTTTAAGGTATCAAGTCCTCACACAGTAATTCTTGTATTTCTTGGGGGCACAAGAACACTTACTACTTTTGTAAATTTTTTTTTTTTGGTCAGAATTATATTTCATTTCCTCATTCTTTGCCCTAACCCTTGCAAAGAAGCTGCTTGAAAAATCTTACCCTGCTGCTGGGCTTTCTACATCCATCCCACCCCTAAAGCACGTGGATCATTTTAACATGGGTAATGGAAACACGAGTCTCCCAGTTCTGCATGTGGTTTCATTTTAAGGGGTCCTGGATTACGTTTTTATCTCCGTCTAGGCCAATGGCTATGTTTTAGTGTCTTTATCGCTGAGGTTTTTTGTTCGGGGCTGCCAGGCAGTTTCCTTGTTGCCCACGAGATGGCATAGCAACTCCTTCCAGCATCGGCTCTGGAAAGGGGAATATCCGTCCAGCTCCCAACCCCGCGGCTTACAGGTGGTGTGAGGATCAGGTTACAACCTCAGCGTTTATTCCCCGTCAGAACTGTTTCCAAAGGTGCTGTTAGTTTAATTTTCAGTCACTTCCAATACCGTCAAGCTGAATGTTTTGTAGTGCAGCACTGTGGGCAGGATCCAGCTGCTCCAGTCACCCTCTGGGCTCACGCCCCAGCCCAGTGTGAGATGGAACAGCCACTCTGCCTTTTGGCTGCTGTCAGCTTTCTCTTCTCTTTTCTCAAAGGACCACAGTCTCCTCCTACCCCTCTAACAACTGTCCAAGGGAAAACTGGAACAAAGTACAACTGGGACCCATCGGTGTATGAGAATGAGCTCCCGGTGAGGTGTCGGAACATCAGTGGCATTCTGTACAAAAACAGGCTTGGCTCAGGTAACCATGGCCTGGGGGAGGAGTGTGCCAGCTCCTTCTTCACTCTTCCTTTAATCAGGCAGTTTTTAAGGGCTGAAAGTGAGGGGGAAAAAAAAGAGAGTTTCCAAGCCAGCCCAGTGCCTTTTGATATTATTGTTCTATTCTGTGCTGCTCTTTCTTCAGAGGCTTTTTAACTTTGTCTCAACTGAAGATTGAGGCTGCCATGCAGTGAGTCTCCTCAGGAACAGGTTGACTCCTCTCACATCCTTTTTCTTTCAGGAGTAGACTTGTGTTTCTACAAAGCACTAAAGAATCCCTGCTGGAATGAGAATAGAGAGTTTATGTCCTCACAGGAATCTCGAGCACCTCCTCTTCCCTCTCATCTCTGTGGGGAAGCAGGAGAAGCAGCAGCAGGAGCTGCATCCAGCCTGGCTGCCCAGCACAGCCCTTGCTTCACAGACAGAGGGTTTTCTTCACCACCAGAAAGATCAGAAATTTAAGTGCAGATTAAAGAAAAGCTTAAATTCATGGTGTTCATCCAGGAAAGACTCCTGCTGTGGAAGAGTAATTTTTGTTGCCTTTTGAGGTGCAGAGTTGGCGCTGTCACAACCATGACAATAAATGGTTATGGTTATGCCAGAGCAATGGCAAGCAGCAAATAGGCACATTTGATGATTGCTATGGATTCATTGCTAATTTATCCATCAATTTCCATATTTACTTCTTTAGTAAAGTGGTAAAATGATCTTTAACCTCGACTAACTGTGTGTTGCTGCTCTGTGTCAGGAGGCCGTGGCAGGTGCATCAAGCAAGGGGACAGCTGGTACAGCCCCACGGAGTTCGAGGCCATGGCAGGGCGAGCCAGCAGCAAGGACTGGAAGAGGAGCATCCGCTATGCTGGGAGGCCACTGCAGTGCCTTATCCATGTAAGGTTAAGTTTGCTCCCTCCTTTCTGTGGGAAGGGGCAGGTGGAGCCAGGAGCTGCCTCTGCAGAGCTGTGGGTGATGGCACCCAGAGCCGTGTTTGGTTCGGCTGGGAGTCAGGGATGTTGAGGGGAATTCTTCTAGATGTGTCTCAAATAGCAAACTGGGAATCTTGCTTGTACTGGAAAGGGGTTGGAGTTTCTGCAGGATGAGGCCCAGCCTGGAGCTGTGTCACAGGAATTGAGCTCTCACCCATAATATGCGATTCAGTAACCTGATCTCCTTCATTCTCTTTGCCTGACACACTTGTTCTTCACTTCCACCATTCTCTGAGTGTTTGAACCCTTTATTTCCTGCATGATCAGGAGTCTCCTGGAGAACTTGGCATTGCCAAGGCTGACAGTTGGGCAGAAACTTAATAAAGTCTCAAATTCACACATCCTTGACTGTGGATGTGAAAACTGATTGTTGTTCCTTCGCTCTGTGACCCACTCCCCCTACGCTGTGGTGTGGGGAACTGGCTTCTCTGTTAACATGTAGGGTCCAGGAGGGAGTGGATACCTCTCTGTGGGAGCCATCCACATTTTTTAGCAGGATGCAGGTGGGGTTTGGTGACTCTGATGCTGAACTAGTCCCTTCTCATTCCAGGATGGCATTTTAAATCCTCACGCTGCCTCGTGCACTTGTGCCGCTTGCTGTGACGACATGACTCTGGTGAGTTGCAGGTTTACATCCAGTAGTTTATAAACTAATTAGTTATGTTTGAAAAATTCACTGCTCAAGCTGCCATGGCCCATGGGGAGAAGGTCACGAGTGTCCTGGGAATGCTCTCAAATGGTTTGTGCCTGCTCCATGGAGAAAGGGGATAAGAAGCTGTTGGCACTAGTGTGAAACAGCCTCAGTAAAACCAGATCATGGTTGCTGCTTTTTTCCTTCTTTTTATCTCTTTTTCTAAATAATATATTTATGTATATTTTTTATGGGGATGTCAATACTATTTGTGATTTTTGACTCAAATTTCACAATTCTCTGAGTTGGAGAAATATTTTTATAAGGAATTAAGATAATACTCTTAGGATGGATCTATGTTTTCATCTTAAAACTGCTTGGTTGGTTGGTTTGGGGTTTGGTTTTTAGGTTGTTTGTTTCAAACTGAGGTTCACTGAAAGCAGAGCTTGGCTTGGTGTTTTGCATTTATTCACTGCCATGAACTGGCTGATTTATTTGTTTCCTAGGTCTGAAACTACTTCTTCTCTTCTCCTCACTCTGGTTCTCTTTTCCTCCACCACCTTGGCCATGAGTCCATTATTTACCCAGATTTGCTCCTTAAATAATAG
>NW_008692760.1:0-22995 GCF_000695815.1 Acanthisitta chloris | reverse complement strand
AGGAGGGAGCTGAGTTTAACTTCCCTCCCCTTCCCAAGTTCTTTTGGTTTGGGAAAGCCAAGTTTTTTGGTCAATTGTGGCCAACCACACATCATCCAACTGTGTGCTTGACTTTAGCTGCACCTGAAAAGGTGAGAGTAAAGCCAGAGTCTCCATGGAGGAGCCTCAGCTAATGCCTTTTCCTTTTTCTTTTCCTTTTTCCCTGTCTTTTGTCCTGCCCAGAGTGGCCCTGTACGACTCTTTGTGCCATATAAAAGGCGGAAAAAAGACAACGAAGTTCCTGCAACTCCAGCGAAGAAGAGCTGCCCCAAAAACATCACTCTGCTTCCTGCCACGGCCGCAACCACCTGTAGGTTTTCTTCTCTTGGTAAAAATTCCTGCACTTCTTTGATGAGGAATTGCCACACCAGATATTCTTTGTCTGTCAGTGCCCCCTTGGAACTGCCAGCTGAAATTGTTCCAGGCCAGGCTGGATGGGGCTTGGAGCAACCTGAGATAGTGGAAGGGGTCCCTGCCCATAGCAAGGGGTGGAATTGGAGGAGCTTTAAGGTCCCTTCCAACCCAAACCATTTCAGTGTTCTGTCATTCCATGGTTATTTTCTCCCATGTACATGTTCTTATGCCAGCAGTGCAGGTGGAATTGTGGAGTTGTGGCCTTGATCCATAGTGGGTTTCAGGTAGATTTTTCACAAGTGACAATTGGGTAGTTTCCTCATGTTGGAATGAGGTTGAGGGGAAAGCTGGCCCTTCTCTGCTCTGCCAGAAATCCCCATTCCATCCCCTGGGCTGCAGAAGCTTGAGTAGGATTTGTGCTATTCCTTGCAACACAAGGAGAACAAGGCTGGAAGCAGCTGGAATGAAACCCCCAGCCTGAGAGTCGTTAATGAAGGGGGCAGAAAGTGACACTTCCATCTACACATTCCTCTCCAGCATTCAGGACATGCTTTGTTACTTACTGGCTTGATTGTCAAACCATCTGTATGAGAACAGAAATTCATTTGCAAGCTCATCCAGCTCACACATTCCCAGTCACATCCCTGTGTCCTCCTGCTCACTCTGCACTGGCGTCATCTGAGTGGTAACAGCACAAAGAGAATGGGGAGGAAGCAACAGAAACCCAAAATAGGAACAAAACAGTGAGGTTATCTCATTGGCAACAGTAGGAGGACAAACACACAAGGATTCTCAGAGTTGTTTTGTGGGTTTGGTTCTTTTAATCCCCAAATATGTTTATTCCAGGTATTATTTGTGTATTATAATAGGTTTTGGTTTGTTATGTGAAGTGCTGTGAGGCTGCACCTGGGCACGTGCTGGCACTGGGAGGGAGAACTGCTTCTTGTGGTAGCCACATACCTCACCAGCCATGAATATGCAGTCACAATGCCTTAAAACTGAATTTCTGTTTGGGAAAAGATCCTCCTGGCTGAGCAGTGTCCCATAGAATCAGCCCATCACCAATTAAAGTTAATTACTCCTGTTTAAAAAGGGATTTAAACATTCTGGAGCCACTCAGGTATAGTCATTCAAAGGGATTTTGTGACTTGTTCCTCTCATTTCCAAGCACATTCTATCAACAGCTGAAATTGTCCAGCTGTCAAGGAATTAGTTGTAAACCACAGGATTTTGTGTCAATTTAATAGCAAGAATGATAAATTGCCATCAATTAGGATCAGCCAGAAACTGATGGTGTTTGTGGCCTTGCTGAACTGCTGTGGTGAGTGTTAAGTTCTGGCTCATAAAGGAGTTGAAAAGGTGGTGATTTGGGAGGTATTATGTTGTAAATTAACATTTTGGCATCATACCCCAGACAATAACCAGAGCCCTGGAGCACAGCAGAGTCTTCAGAAACCCACAGGGCTTTTATTCCCATTTCCAGCTGCCTTGGTCAGAGGTGTGATCCAGACTGGGTTCTCACAAGCTGGTGACTGCTCTGTGAGTTCCCTGGCTCTGGATGGTGCAGCACAGAGCTATCAGCAGCTGCACGGCCGTGGGCTCCGCACTGAGTGTTAGTTATGAGAGTCCTTTAATATTTCAGTCACGGTGACTCCCTCTGGGCAGATCACTACCTCTGGGGCACTGACCTTCGACCGCGCATCCACCGTGGAGGCCACGGCCATCATCTCGGAAAGTCCTTCCCAGGGGGATGTGTTCACTGGAGCCACTGGTAAGAGCTGAGGTGTTTGTCTCGTAGACAGCCATGGGAAGAAGGAGAAGAGGGTTGGATGCTCACTGCTGTGGGAAGAAGCATTTTGGATGGATAGGATAACACGAAGGATATATTCCCATGGGAGATGGCATAACCTGCTGTCCTTCATGGAAATCATCTCAGCTGTTAGAAGTCTCACCAGTTGCACAAAAGGGGTTTTTCCTAGGTGTGGCAGCTGCTAATGTTCACCTCTGCTGACTTCCTAGGGTTTGTGCTCATCTCTGTCATTTGTCACTCCTCATTTAGCCTAAAATACTGCAGAAGTCCCCAAAACTAGCTGAGGGTTGAAACTCCGTGAAAATGCCAGAATAAACCACCCCAAATATAAATGCATGGTATACACGTCAGTTCTTCCAGTTTGATTCATATGGGGCTTGTGAGCTCTGCTGAGAGAACGATCCTGCTCTGGGGGCTGGGATTACTGTGGGTATGTAGGTGTGTGGGAGGAGCCTGTGGCTCTGAAGGTGAAAGCAGAGCATGGTGGAATCGGGACAAGGCTGACTTGCTTGCTGGCTCTGTGAGATCCTGCTACTGTTTCTCAATTCCACCCCTTGGGAATTACCACAGAGTGTAGAAACCTGTATAAGATGTAAAACAATAGGGGTGAAAGCAGCATAGGAAGCACCTGTCAGGTGTGTGAGTGATTCCTAATGCCCTTGTTCTCCTGCAGTCCAGGACACCAATGTCCAGCAGCCATGCCGGGTTGCCCACCCAGAGCCTCACTATCCCAGTTACCAGGACAACTGCCAGATCTCACCCTTCCCCGAGGCTGCGCTGCCAACATCTCATCCCAAGATCGGTAAGTTTGCTGACCAGCAGGTCAGACACCTCACAGGGCTTCAGTTTCCTCTGATCTTTCTCTGCAAAGGCAAAGATTGAGTCAGAGGATTAAACTTTGCTCTGTTTTGCTTGTGAGTTTTGTGGTTATTAAGGCTTGGGCAAAGAGATTTCCCCTCTGTGGGAAGTTTTTCACTCCATTATGGAGAACTGTGATTTGTTGGTTTCTGCTGGAGGAGCCTGTTGTGATCCTGCTTTCTAAATCTTGCAGTCCTAGCTTTTCCTAAGGCTCCTGCTTCCAGGCTTTTGTTCCTCTTGGGCACTATTGTTTGATCTGAGGAGAACCAACCCCTTTAAATTTGCATCACAGAAGCTTTTCTAGACATTGTCACATCTCTTTATGGCTCCAGTGGTACTGCTGGAGGCAGTTTGGGGCAGGTTAGGCATCAGTTTTCCATCCCCTTATGGAGCAGCACAGCATGTTTCTGCTGTTCAGAGTCAAATCCTGTTGGGTTTAAGCCTTAGATCTTGATGTTACTAATTAAACATTGATTGTTTTATCACCGGTGAATGCTTTCTCTTGCCTGATGTACCTGTGCCAAAACGAGGGATTGGAAGTAATTCCTGTTAGATAAGTTATCAAATGCCACACTGGGATAAATATTGTGCTGGAAATGGAGAGTGAGAAAGGCTTTTCTGCAAACAGCCACTGATAAAACAGACCCGTTTATCTCATGCTCATATCTAAGTGCAAATAGTTCCAGGCCACTCATGTGCAAATGGATTGGAATTACGGGTTTAATTAAGGGCATTTTACCATGAAATCTTTGTGTACCTGTGTGGGGAGCTGGCAAGGAAGGTCACACACCTGACACGGGGACCTGCAGTACCTGAGGGCTGAGGCTTGTTCTGTCACTCCAGATCAGTGCTGGATTGTTCCAGCTTTTGCTGCTTCCATGAATAACACCAGCCACGAGGTTAAAAGGGTTGAAAAAAGGCTAAATTAGTTACTGTCTTGGAACATACTCTGTGTTCAGTGCTGTCCTGCAAGAAGTCTGGTTTGTCTGCAGATACTTTTGTGAAGAGAGGTTCACTGCCAGTGGAACTGCTGTGGGGAACTGCTGCAATTTCAGCCCCTGTCTGTGGGCAGGAAGGTGTGTTGGCCTGTTGCTGTTCAGGACAGTATTTACAGGTGCATCTTAAGTAAATGATACTGAAGTGCCTTTTGGACACTTCAGCCTCTACATTCTGTTGACAAACTTCCCATTTAGTACATTTCTTAACTCTGGTTCCAAGGAAAAGCATCTGGATCCAAGAATTGTCTGTTTCAGTGAGAACACTGGTGAGTCACAGCTGTGCTGGCACTCCCTGGTCACACTGCAGATGCTGAGGGACATTGTCAGTGCATTGTCCTGACCTGCTGCCTGGCAGACTGGTGGTAGATTTTGGGGTAGTAAGTCTGCAGAGCCCCAAAGTTGGTGGTACCTTCCTTTTTGCTGGTAAACAGTTCAGTGAGGAATATGGAGGTCAACTGTTGATAGATGGGGATGTCTTGGACTGAATTTTATGGCAGATGGTGAGTATTTATTGCTAGAGTTACATTTTGGAAAAGTAAAGCCAGTTCTTCCTGGAACGTTACCTAAGCTGAGCTTACACTGTATGTCATGGAGTTCCTGGATCTGGATTTAATTTCCTCATACCATGATCTCCCAGTGGACATGCAAACCTAATGTGAAGAGTAGCTGTTTCAGTGCCATGGTTTTTATAGGGCTTCCCAGCCATGGCTTTGGAAAGTGCCTGTTTGGAATACACTCACTTTGATGTGATGGTAACTGTCTGGGGCTTATTCCAGTCTTGGGCCAGGGTTATGGTTAAGTTCAGAATTCAGGAAGCACAGAGATGAGGTGTGGGTCAGTGCCTGAGTTTTGTGGGTTTCCAACCTGAAAATTGACATCGGGGTAGGAACATGAGGATATTTCAGAAAGTATTAGATCACTGAGTGACTTACTCTGACCTTACTCAGCCATAGCTAAGGGAAACGTTGGCAGTGGTGGAGGAGTCTCTGGGAATGCTGCTTTCACCTCTTCACTGTGCTTGTCCACAGCAGTGCTGGGAGGTGCTAAACCCTTTCCAGAGCAAACAGGAGGTCAGAGGAGGTATTCTTGCCCTATGGGCTTGAGTGTGCCCAAGGGCTTGTTCTACCCTTTGACAGAAGAAAGGATCTGCTCAGGAAAGCCTTTCCCAGATTGGAAAATTTACAGAGCATATTTTGAAAAAGAAACCAAGACAAAAAAAGAAACCCACTCCCTCAGAAAACCCCACTTTGTGGAAATGAAACACCCTAATTCTCTCTCTCTGATTTTTGTTCCTGTCTCTGCAGTGTTGACCTCTCTCCCTGCGCTGGCAGTGCCCCCCACGACCCCCACCAAGGCCATGTCCCCGTCGGTGGTGAATGGGCTGGAGGTGACGGAGCAGCGCAGTTGGCTGTACTTGGAGGAGATGGTCAATTCCCTGCTCAGCACAGCACAGCAGCTGAAGACTCTGATTGAGCAGGCCAAGCAGGCCAGTTCCTCCTTCCGTGAGGCTGCTGTCACACAGGCCAAAATCCAGGCTGATGTGGAGAGGAAAGAGGTAACTGTGTTGGAGGTGCTGAGAGGGCTCAGCAAGGGGCACCTCTTGGGCTGAGTGATGAGCAGAACACTGGCTGGAAAAGTGGTAGCTCTTAGAAATTGCTTCTCAAAGTCTTGAGAGCAGTGTTAGCAAGGAAATCTTTCCAATATGTTTGTATCCTGGGGAAAGAGAGTGCTGTGGGCAGTGGGCTGGTCACACAGACTGGTGTTACTGAGCTCTTCCATCAGCTCTCTGTAAATTTATGGGGTGTGTGCACTGAGTCTGGGTCTGGGAAAGCTGATGAGTGTTAAGGCATGCGGTGGCAGTTCTCAGGTGAGCTGTGCTATCAGAGGCTTTTGATGGGATAAGCAGAACAGCTTATCCTAGAGTTTATAGGGGAGAGAAGCAGTGACGTTTAGAGGTGTCTGGCTGAGCACTGTGCAGGCAAAGCTGATCCCACACGAGCCCTGTAGCAGGGCTGCAAGGCTGACTGGCACCACGGAAGCACCAGCTGGTACCCATCACCCTTCTCTCCTCCAAGGGATTATCCACAAGGACTGCCCTCTTCTCTCTGCTTTTCTTTAACTGATGCATGGTAGGAATCCTGGATTCTTCTGCCCACCAGCTCATGCATGCACCCAAATCCAGCTCCATGCTGAATGCCTTCTCCCACAGATCCACAGCTGCTGGTGTGGACAGCTGCTGGAGGGAGAGAGATGAGCAGTGTTGGACTCCTCCAAGGGATTATCCACAAGGACTGCCCTCTTCTCTCTGCTTTTCTTTAACTGATGCATGGTAGGAATCCTGGATTCTTCTGCCCACCAGCTCATGCATGCACCCAAATCCAGCTCCATGCTGAATGCCTTCTCCCACAGATCCACAGCTGCTGGTGTGGACAGCTGCTGGAGGGAGAGAGATGAGCAGTGTTGGAACTGCTGAAATCCCAAACACCACATTTTTTTTTTGCCATCGGTGTTGTTGCTAACATCAGCTTTCCACTGAATCCATAGGCACAAGTGTGCAGTGAGAGGCCTGGAGGAGCTGTGTGTGGGAAGACTTTGCTGGGAGCTGAGCACCCCTAGGACAGGCCTTGATATTCTTTGCCACGTTGGCTCTGCTAAACTCTCCTGTACGCTGCATCCTTGATGTGCAGGTGTGTGATACCTTGGGAGTCTAATCCTTCCCTGCCTCCCTCCAGGCAGGATGGGTGCTGGTGCTGCTGCCCAGGTTTGGGTTGGCTGCTCCTGGAAAGCTGTGCAGGGCATGGGATGCTGAAACATTGGAAACTTTGGCACAGTTTAGAGATAAACATCTGACTTTGTTTAACTTCACTCTGCAATTTTTCCAGTCCGTGTGCTGTCTTCCCTTCTGTTTATCCTCATGGTGGTTTCTGGAATGGTGGTTCAGTTCCTTCCCCTCACCAAAAGCAGCTCATTTTGGTGTACTTATACTTCCTTCTTGCCCTGGGAGCAGGAGTTAAAATCCCTCCTGATAATGGATTAAAGTGCTGACTTTACATAGGAAGGATGAACATGTGTTCATTTCCAGAGGGAACCCCTTTCCCAGGAACTATTGCATCCCCAGTTCTGGCACTTGTGTGTCCCCACTCTGTGTGTAATGGGCACCTCCACATTTTGGTACACACACTCACTGATGGTGGTATTTTTTATTACCCAGACAATTCCAAACTGTGGTGGATTCTGGAGCCATCCAGGCAGTATCACAAGTAGCTATCTCTGAATTTGTGCTAGAGAATTCCATATTTGGACAAAAGTCTGTGTGTCTGGGTATGGGACAGCAATTACACTGAATGTCAAGGAATTGGCTGTTTGCTTTTGTGGTGGTCAAGGATGATTTCCCAGCTCTTTCCCACCCAGAGTATGTGTGGTCCCACTGCTCTTTTTGGCAGTTACGGTGGACGAGAGGCAGACAGAGGTGTCTTCCTGCCCTGGACGTTGGGGATTTGTGCTGGACCAGTTTAATGTGAAGAAAATTGGTGCTCAATCACCACTTAGTGTTTGTTCCATTGACAGAACTTCCAAAGGTGAACAAATGGGAAACCTTCCTGCCACCCCTGATTGTGTCATGTCAGAGCTGCAGAGCAAAGGCTGTGCCACAGATTACATGATACAGAGCTGCAGACTCAGCTTTTCCTGGAAGGATGACTTAGTACAGAGCAGGATTAGAGAGATCTGATAGGAGCAAGCTGATTGCCAACTGGATGCACAGACTTAGGTGCCTTGTTGTATATTGCACACTCACTGTAGTATGTTTCACGTATTAGAATTATTTTTAATGAGCTTTGGAGTCATTAACTATCACAAATGAGCCTCTGCTCCCATTCAGCAGCACTTTGGTTGCCTTAGCTTCAAACAGCAGAAGCTGTGCCCTGTGCTGGGCAGTGGTTGGGCTTGTGTGCCAGTTTGCAGAGTGGCAGGATCCTCTGAGGACACTTAGAAGTCATGGGAATGGCATCATGAAAGAAAAGCAAACCATGAGCCCTCTAGCTCCATGTTTGTATGGACTTCTGAACTGCCTTGTGGTGTTGCAAAAAGGGAAAATATTGAGCTATTTGTGAGTTTTCTCTGAGTTGCAGCATTTTGTGTGGGATTAGGTAAATATAACTGCTCTGGCTGAACTGCATATGGCTGTTAAAGAAACAGTTTTCCACTATCATCAGTTATTAGGTTGTGACAGTATCTGATCCTCTGCTTACTATCTCAGTGTTGGCTTCACTGCATTTTTTGGTAAGGGAAAGACATGTAGGAAGAGGGTGAGTGGGGCCACAAAGGGTCAGTGTCTCTTGCAAGAGACATGTGCCGTTTGCAGGACAGGATTGAAGGCAGGAGTGACACAGGGGCCTGTGTGCTTGGGCAGTGCCACTTTTTTGAGTGTGCATTAAGCCTTGCCAGATAAATGTTAGGATGGGGAGAATACACAGACTCACCAAATTCTATGCAAAATTGCTGAAGGATAATAAAGGTACTCAGGAAATACATTAAATGGGTTTTGTGTATAAATTTGAAAGGCTTAGTGTTGGAATGTGATTATCACTCTGTAAAGCAGTGATGCCTCTGGAGCTCAGCCTCTGTGAAAGCAAGGGTGAAGATTAAATCAGCAAACACCTGGGACATCTGAACTCTCTTCTAGAAAGAATCAACCAATTCTGGACTGGAGAGTTTGAAATTAAGCTAGAAAGGGCTGGGCAGTTAGGAAACATGACTGGTCAGCAGATGGTGGCTTTTATACTCCAGAGTAGCAGTGAAACCATTGGTAATTGGATGTTATCAGTTTTCTGGAGCTGTTTTTTGTGAGGGATCTGCATGTGTCTGGCTTGATCCTATCTCTTAGCACACCTTTTCCTTCTCCATGGATTCTGCATGGCTGGAATTATCTTGTCAAATAAGGCAGAACTGAGTCACACCCACAGCAAGAGGTTTCCCTGCCACTGCCTCCACCTGCCTGGAGGTTTTTAACTTCATTTATATCATGGTAACAGAAAGGTTTTGAAGGTTGTGGTTTCATAGGACAAAAATACTGTGCTGTCAGGCCATGGATACACTGGTAAATTAAGCCTTTAATCTCCTTATATGTTGGGTCGTACTCCTGGGTGAACCTGCTTTGCCTGAAGGTGGAGTTTGGCTTTTTTTGGACTTTTTAACTGTTCAAATACGTTCAATCCAGGGTTAGCATGTAATCCATTTGGGTTTGGGTGTGGATTGGGTTGGGGTGGGACTCTGTCCCTCAGCAGTGCTGGCTGCTGAGTGTGGCGAGGCAGATGGTTGGGCCTGAATTTGTTTGAAGTGACTGTGCCACACAGCTGAGGTGGTTTGGGAATGTCACCTCTGGAGCAGTGATGGAGTCACAACCTGTTGTACAGCTCTCTTACTCTACTCTTACAAGGAGGAGTAATGGTTATGATCAATGCTGTTTCTGAAGTCTTGGGTGTGTTAATTCTCTGTTATTTTTTCCCTAATCCATTCTGTTGGGCTGTGCTATCCCTGTCTTTTAGGGGATTAGGATCAGTGGACTTGACCCAAACTTCAGCCCCAGAAGGTGGCACTTGGCCCTGTTATCTTGGTGCTCTCCTTGTGTTTCCTGTGCTAACTTCCTAGGTTCTCATGTGTCTGGGATGCAATTCCTCTGTGGCAATTAAGCTCCCCATTTTCAGGAGGAGTATGTGGCTGGATGGAGAGGTGAGCTGGGCTTGGAGGAAATGCTGTACTGAACCAGGACTTTGTCACCTCAGGCCATTTTCTCACAGGATTCTTCACCTGTCACATGCGGTGACAGTGTCCTTCTCCTAGAAGGGAGGAGTGAGTGTCCCCTCTGTCCTCTTGCAGCTGCAGTGTTGGGCTGGACAGACTCAGCTCAGCGTGGGGACCCAGAGCCCTTTCCAACCCCTCACATCATGCTTAATTGGGAAATGACAGGTCTGGTGTGTTTTCCTTGCAGCAGTACCAGAGCCAATTATTCCAACAAACAGAGGATGTGGATGGGAAAACAGAAATCATCATCAAGGTGAGCTGGGGATGTCGTGTGTGTTGTGAAGAGTCTTTTGGTCTTTGTCTTGTTCCTTTTAAAGATGCAGATGTTTTGTCATTGCTCTGTCTGGCCTTCTGGCAGAGATCTGAGCCTTCCCTGGCAGGGTCAGTGCTCTAAGCAGTGCCTTACCTTTCAGGTTTTCACACTCCTTCACTGTCACCTGGCCAGGTCCCTCAGTCTCACTCACCTCTGAGCTGTGGCATTGCAGCTCTGATGGGTGGCCATCACTGAGCTGTGACAGCAAGGCACTTGTTTCCATTCTGTCCTGTGAGCTGGTTTTCATGACTCTGTGATTCCCTCTGGCTTTTGGAATGGCAGTTAGTTCAGGATCCATGACTGAAGCTCTTAGAGCTGTGTGTGTTACTCAGTCTTCTCTAGGCTCTCTGGGTACAACCACACACTGTATTTTCCACATTTCCCAATACCACAGAGGTTACAAACAGCCCCAGTCAAGTGTCCCCTCGGGACAGGCTTTGCAAGTCCCACATTGCAGCTTCAAGGCATTTCTGGTGTCCTGAATCCCTGGCTCCCTGTACATCAGGAGCACAAACAGTTCAGCCACATCAGCTGTTCACTGCGGGTGCATGGGAAGGTGTGAGCAGGTGCTGTGGTGAGCAGGTGTTAATCAGGGCACTGATTTTTGGGGTGGTTGCACTCAAAGCAGAAGAGGAGCTGGAAGAACCAAAGAGCCCACAGTGCTTTCGCAGCCCAGCAATGCTTCCTGTTGCTGCTGCTCGAGCTGCTAATGATTTGTCAGGGCTTTAATGAGCTGGAAGCAGAATGCTCTGTGAAGTGCTTATTTTGGTGGCAGTTCAGTGATGTTTCCTCCTCAGTATACAGGTTATGTTAATTGGTGTCACTGAGAGGAGATTAAAGCGATAGACACGAAAGCATCCGTTGAAAAGCAGGTGTGATTTTCTACCCGTGAATCCTATCTCACCTTGCTTCTGGATTTAATTCCTTGCTGCCATTATAGCCTTCTTCATTTTACTCCTGTTTCCCTGTTGGGACACTCCTTATGCAGCCATGCTGCTGACTGGCAAAGGAGCAAGGAGCATATCCCGTAGAAGCAGATCCCTTTTTCCTCTCCAAAACCAGGGAAAGATAAAACTCAAGGGTCCCATCCTTATTCCTGCTCCTGTTGTCCTTCGTCAGACGCTCTCTCAGACATATATAAACCCTACAAAACCACCAACCAAATCTGCCTTTAAACCTTTAAATTTGGGATAAACTCAGACCTTGGGTGTCCGTGACTTGTGCACAGCCTGACTTGGTTGTTTGGGATACACCTGCCCATGGGATACACCCAGCTCCTGGTGAAGCCTGCAGTTACCTGACTGATGGATACCTGGCCTACATGGAGGGAGGTGTTCCTGGGGTGGTGGTGACAGATTTCCATGACCCCTCAGTGTCCCACCCACAGTTTTGAAGGGCTTTTTGCCTGACAGAAAGGAAAACAGAGGTGCATTCCATTTTCCAAAGGGATCTCTGCTAAAACAGCGAGGAGGGCAGGTCTCTGAGGGCATATCCAGAAGCCACTGGGCTTGTTTTTTGTGTTGGTGTGCTGAGGGTATTTTGGGAATTGAGCTTTCCCACTGCTACATTCCAGCAGGTTACTGTGCCTCAGTGACCTCCCTGGGTGGCTCTGTCTGACACAGACACTGTCCATCCCTTTCCACAGCAATCCTGCGTCAACTGCGGTCGGGAGGCCACCAACGAGTGCACAGGGTGCCACAAGGTCAACTACTGCTCCACTTTCTGCCAGCGGAAGGTATTGATCAGCGTGTTTGTGAGTTGGGATTCAGTTGTCTGGAGAGGGCTGGGTGACCCTGGGGATGGCCAGGCAGCTGTGGCTGTCACCTGAGGGATGTCAGCATGGGACAGGAATGTGTGGCATCCAAATGGCCAGAGAACAACCCTGTGGGTCAGGCATTCCAAACCCACCCTGCCAGCGGGATCACCAGCAAGGCTGGAGTGATGGGACAGGTCTGGGGCTTGGGTCAGGGTCGAAGGGGTAGGGAAAATTCCAGGATTTGCACAGAGCTTCCCAAGAGTGATCCAAAAAATCAGTAACACCAGAAATGAGGGGATAAACACCTCGCTGGGAGCTGTGGGGGCTGTGTTGGGATTGGATGGTGAAGGCAGCATTCTGCTTAGTCTGATTCCACCTCTAGTATCAACCCAGTGTGTGTCTCCTTTCCCCTCCTTCACTGGTGTGGTTTGTGGGGCACTGGAGACCTGCTCTGCCCAGCTCTGCTGGAGGAAACACTTCCACACAAGGTTTGTCAGCTCCAGTGGCTTTTCCAAGGGCCTGTTTTCTTCACCACCTTTCCCTCTGCTCTCCCCTGGCAGGATTGGAAGGACCACCAGCACATCTGTGGCCAGTCAGCCACGGTGACAGTGCAAGGTGATGAGGTGCATGTGACTGACAGTGTCATGGAGAAGGTCCCGGTGTGACACACCTACCTCTGCAGCCGTTCCGGGCAGCACGGGCCGGCTGGATCGGCAACCACGGAACGGTCTGTCCTGTGCACACAGCACTCCCCCCACTAGCAGACTCGTTTTTGATTGACTCTTTGATACTGTGACAGCATTTGTCTACTCCCAATCCTCTTCCGAAACTTTGGATAATACAGAGACTGTGAAAACCTCATCTGGAAACTCCCTCCCACCCCCAGCCCTGACTGCAGCCGAGCAGCTGGAAGCCCCTTCGGCTTCAGGAGGCTTTGCCTTTGCCCAGCTGAATCCTCCACCGTGTGGATTGCAGCAATCTCCTCATCTCTCTTGAGATGGATCTAAAGCAGATGCTGCAAGATCTGCCAGTGGTCCCTCCTCCTGGCGCCTCCCTGCCTCTGGTTTGGGAAGAGAAATGAACCTTCATTTGGTTTATTTAATTGCCTTGACAAAGTCAGTCCAAGTTCATAGTTTGGCATTGGAAGGAATTTTGTTTTTCATGTGTTCCCTCTGTGCTGGGAAAATCTGGAACATGTTGGAGCTTCTGCACTTAAACAGAATTGAAAAATAACAGGTTGTTAAATAAAATGCGATGAAAGGAAGAGAGTTCCCTTCAGTTCCCAGGGCAGCACATCAAGGTACAGGGCACTGCTCAGGTGGGTGCAGTGTGCCTGGGGGAGCTGCTGCAGCAGCAGGTATATGTGTGTCTGTACTCTCTGTCTGACTGGAAGGTGTTTCCTCAGCAGGGAAGCACAGCCTTATCCCATGGTGTGCCTGGGATGTCACTCACAGCATGTGGATACAGGGCTGTCCTATCCCTGCCAATAGGAGCTGCCAATTAGAGTTGTGACCATTAGGGAGTTACTTGCTTTGTTCATTGCAACAAAATCATTTAATTATTAATGTACTTCTTTAATAATTAAGCTAATCAGGTGTCATTATTTGTGGTTTAAGTCTTGGCAGGTGTACACACCTCTGGTTGGTTGGGTTTTTTTAGCCTCAGGTATATCCTCTGGGAGGGATCACAGCCCCTGTGAGAGGTCACTTGGCCTGGCTGGTTGTTTGCTCTGGTTCCGTGTTGGTGGACGAAGATGGTTGTTCAGCCTCTGCTCCAGGCAGGGTCACCTGAACCATGGAGTGACCTAATCCAGCATTACAGACACTGTCAAAATGGGAAAATTCTATCCAGAGCTACAGGAAAGTTAACAATGGAGAAAAATGCAATGGAAAAGATTTAAGCTTCAGACTAGAAGTTTTTGACAAGTCCATTCCTTTTCCCGTGAATTTTAAAGGTCTCTTATGTTGCATTCCATGTGTTCCAAGGCAGTGGGAGCTGGTTTTCCATCTCTGGCAGCACCATGGAGGTCTCTCGGAAATGCCCTTGGTCAGGTTGCTGGTGGCACTGGTTGCTTAGAGGTAGAGGAGGGTGGTGACAGGGCTCCAGCACAGTCATGGTCCTGGCTGTTTCCTGGGAAAATCATTCCTCCTAACTCAGAGCCAAGCAGGCCCCACAGGCAGCACCACCGTGGAGCTGGCAGAGGCAGCATGCAGCCTCCTCCAAGAGGGAACCACACTCTCATGGAAAGCCAAGCATGAACTGAGGCAGGATGGGAACAGAAATCATCCTTATGACATTCCTGGGAAGGAAAGAACAGGCAGCTCCTTCCGTTCTTCTTGTAAAATGCTCACTCCTGCTTCCCAGGAGTAACACTTGAGTATTGGCAATGGTTTCTGCTCGCAGTTAAATGCTGATTATCTGTTCTTTAGAGCTTGGAGACAATTAGTTAACTGAGAACAGTCTTAATAGCTGTTTGCAGGGTTTCTTGTGTCCTGCATTTGGATGCAGCGAAGGTGACTCCAAAGTGGCACTTCTTGAGTGTCAGACAAGGCTTTTGGTTGGAAACTATTCCTGTTGCTTCACTCCCATAGCTGTCCCTGTCCAGCACAGCTGGTGTGAGCAGTGGAGCTCTGCCTGGATTCAGGACAACCCCAGCTCCATGGACAGAGGAGCTGGGACACCAGGTACCTCCTGCTTGTGTAGGTGACTGGGCAGCAGCTGTCCCTGTCAAATAGCTTATGGCCAGGTATAGCCAACCTCAGTCACTGCCTGAATTTTGGCTTTACTGTACCTTTTAAGAGGAAAAAAACACGGGAAGAGTCGGGCAACTTGCCTGAGTGACAAACTGTAGGTGTGACTCAGCTATCATTGCAGCTCTCAGGGTGTTTCCCATGGGGCTCTGGTGCCTGGGACAGCTGTGCCCCAATCCAGCAAGTGACACAGCTCAGAATGCAGAATATCAGCACGTGGGAATCAAGTCTGTTCCTCTGCTGATGAGAAATTGATGGAGCAATTGCTATTCTGTCAAAGAAACACTCAAGATGTCCCTGCAGTACTCTTTTCCATTTTGTTTCCGAGCAAATTCCCCCTGGAAAGCAACAACTCCTTACGAAATCATTACTTGGAAGATGGTCATTTTGTGCACTAATCCTTTTCTTCCCTCTGGGCCTCAGCATTACCTGCTCCCTTTGGCTGCCCTGACTGTCACTGCACACAGTTTCACCTGAAGGTACGAAGGATTTTCTCCTGAGGCTGGAAATGGTTCCTGGCAGGAATCATACAGCTTGATAAATAATTCTGAAGCACTAGCAGTAACCTCATGGTGCCTTTGTAAGACCCTTGTTAAACACGAGTGAAATCAGGTTTTGCACTTAAAATTGCCAAGGGTGAGGGGAAAGGAGGTTGCACGGGCAGATCCACCCTCACCTGGCATGTGGGCATCTGGGAATGAGCTTAAGAGCCTTTTCCCCCCCAGACTCCTGTCTGTGTCACCTCACAAGCACCTTATCAAGCACCAAGTGTTAAAAACGTGGCTACATCTGCAGTTTGCAGTGGGAAGAGGACTCGAGCTGCATCCACTGGTACTCACCTGTAACACCTTACTCCAAGGAGCTGGGGAGCGGCTCCTTTGGCTGCCAGCTCTCGTCCTGCACAACAAAGACAGCAGACCAGAGGCAGAAATAGATCTTTAATGAACCATACAAAAAAACCCACCCAGCGGCTCCTCCTCCCTGGTAGTTCCTCCTCCCCACTGGCTCTGGAGGGCTCAGCAGAAGAGGTGCAAGACTCTGCGGAAGAAGTTCCTGAACTCAGCATTGAACACGGTGTAGATGATGGGGTTGAGGGCACTGTTGACGTAGCCCAGCCAAGTGACAGTGCTGGTGACTTGGGTGGGGATGGTGCAGGACTTGCAGAGAGCCCTGGTGATGTGCACCACAAAGAAAGGTGTCCAGCAGAAGAGGAAAGCACCTGCCAGGAGGACAGTGAAGAGAGAAGGTGATGTGAATGTTCAAAAGGGTTTACTTGAACAAAGCCTGGGCCAAACAAGACACAGCAGCTCAGAGTGCTCAGGGAACGGCAGCAGCTCTCTCACCTGTGGAGCTGGGCTTATGCCCAGACAAATTGGGATGTCTTTCCTGTCCTAAATGTTGATGAAAAGTTATGTGTTACTTTGGCTTTGAATGTAATGGGAGTCACAGGTTTACCTTGAAGAAAGTTGGGTTATAAACACTGTGCATGTGCTCTTGCCAAGAGTGGTGGTTGTTGGTGCTGCTCTAGCACCCTGGATTCACACAAGTCCTGCAGCAGGACATTGTGGCACCTTTCCCACCCTCCCCAGCCATTCCCAACAGCTACTCACCAACAACAACAGGCAGCACCCGCATGGCCTTCCGCTCCCGCCCGTTGATCTTGGCGCGTTTCCGCCCGTGCCCTGGCTGTGGGTACCTCAGGTGTGGGTAGGACACAGTCTGGATCCCACTGTTCAGCCCACAGTCCCCAGGGAGCCCAGCACGGATGTAAGGGCTGCACTCCAGTGGCCCCATCCGGCTCTGCTCTCTCTCCAGGAAGGCTGAGGGGTGATAGAGCCTCCTGTTGACCCCGTAGATGCAGCCCCTCAGCTTGGCCTTCCTGGCTTCTTCCCAGCGCTTGAGTCCGTGGAACATGGCGCAGTAGAGCACCAGCATGACGGGGCACGGGATGAAGAAAGAGCAGATGGAAGAGTACACGATGTAGTTGTCATCCTCCAGCTGGCACAAGTTGGGGTCTCGGTTTGGGACGTTATTGAGGCCAAATATGACTGGAGATGCTACAGCAAAGGCGAATATCCAGGTGGTGGATATAAGGATCAACTGCCGCAGGTCGATCTGTCGCCGGTTGTAGTTGAGTGGGATTGAAACAGCGATAAACCTGCAACACAACCCCAAGTGAGTCAGTGCTGGGGTGGTGGTGTCACCACTGGTAACCTAAGTGAGAGGCCCCAGAGCTCCCTGTCACTGTCCTTCCCCCCATTAATTTACTTACACAGCCAAGGCCTGGGCTACAACCAGAGCGCACAAGGAACAGCTCTGCCTCGTCACACAACTGTGCTTTCAGCTTGGCCACCACCATGGGATACAAGGCTGGTGATGGAGGACACTAGGGCAGAACACCCTCCTTAGAGGAGGGCAGGGTGCTCCCTGTGTGGGACCCTGGCAGGGGCACGTGTGGAACCAGTGCGACACTCGAACACAGGCAGAGGAGGAAGGCACTCACCGATCCACGCTGATAGCACACAGGTTGAAGATGGAGGCTGTGCACAGCATCACATCCATGGTCATCAGGGCGTCGCACAGCACCATGCTGAGGGACCACACGCCTCCCTGGAACTGAAAAATCCCTGGCGTCAGCAGGTGCCATGTCCCACTGCCTTTAAAATGACAGGGAACACCTCTGCACCTGGGCACCTCATGTCGTCCAGACAGGCAGCTCAAAGCTGAGCTGTCCTGCCCATGGCACAGCCGTGGCATACAGGAATCAGCCCCACGCAGAGCTCACAGCCTGCTCAGGGCTTCATGGTTCTAGCCTGGCTGCAGAATTGAGCCCACAGCCCATCGGCACAGCCAACCGAGTTGTGCTGGGCAGAGAAACAGATGTAGGGCAGCCTGCTGCCTTGGGTGAGTGCAGAATCCCCCAAAGTCCTCAAATCCTCCAATTCACCACCCTAAAATCTCCCCAGCAACACAGGGCTACACATTCACTGTGCAGCATCACTAGCTCAGTCACTGAGGAAGCAAGTGACAGAGCACAAAGCTCCTCTTCCACTTTCATGTCCCAACTGCTCCTGTTTGCAGATATGTGAACAGTTTCCCTGTGTTACACAACTGTCCCACCCTGGCAGGCTAAGCACAAACCCAACCAGGTTCAGGCAGTCAGATACAATCTCTGGTTCTCTCTCCAAAGTCACAGGCACCCAGGGCAGAGCAGCAGAGCTGCCAGTGAGAAGCTGTGACCAGTGTCACTTGGAAGTGTTGGTTCTGCCATGCTTTCTGATTTTCAGCTGGGTCACGTCTTGGCCAGTGGCACAGGCTCTGCACAGCCCATGTCAGGGACAGACAGCAGGACAGCCATCACTGGTGCTGGCACAGCCACCAGGAACTTGGAGCAGTTTGTTCCAGCCAAGCACTCATCTTGCCCAGGTACAAACCTGTTGTTTTAGCATTAAAGCACTTTTTAGGCTGATACAGAAATATGTCACCTCGAGCCCATTCCGGTGCCATTATTCCCATGAGCTTGTTCAGCACAGGCAGAGACCTGTCAGTGCTCTTACACCTGCACAGGTAAACCAGGAGGCTCACTGTGCTGTTCCCACTAGGGCAGCAGGGAATTTTTCCTGCCAGTTTGTGACTGCCAGGAAAACTCTACCATCCTTTGGGTCTCTCTGCAGAGAGAAGGTCAGTTAAGAACCCCACACACTGTACAAATAACTATGGGTTTAGCTTGAAAAGTTTGGTAGCAAAGGCCCTTTGTCATATCTGACTCAGACACTATGCTTTGATGTAGCAAAATACCAAAGACTATCTATACTTTCTGTGTGCTCTTACTAAAATATATATGATAAACATTACTATAGCATATATATTGCTACATGTAATATAATTTGCTATATATTTTATCTATAGATAATGTGCTACATAAGAAATATTTTTATATACAAACATATATTTAAATCCCAGGGACTTTTTTCTATATAGCAGTAGTCAGCCAGTGCTCATAGAGTCTAACATTGCTGCAGGGTTCAGAAGGCAGGTGTGGATTTGTTCCTGTACAGGTGCTAAACAACAGGTTCTGGTTTCATTCATCCCAGCACAGAGTGCAGCCATGTGGGAATGCACTCCGTGGAAAGCTGAGACGGTGTCAAAACCCCTGCTCCTGCCAGGAACAAGGCAGGCAGCTCTGCAGGGATTATTATCAGGCAGTAATGATGTCAGGCACAGGATTATGATTAGTGGAGCTGTAAAGCCAAAGTAGACTGTGAAGTAACTGGCTATTTTTGTATAGGATCTCCTTGAGATACCTCTAAGGGAGGGCTGGAGTCAGACCTGAATGCTCCATTCCACCTCTTCTTTAGCAGAGCAGCCAGCACAAACTGAATTTGAGACCTGAATCATCCAAACCCACATTTTTTTTCCAAGCTCATGGGGATCCTGACAACTTGAGTTCAGATTAAGAGAGAGAAAATTTGATTCTGGGCTACAGTTTTCCAAACCTGTTGTTTGTGATTTGGAAGAACTAATTGATTCTGGAAAGGACAAGAGCTCTTGGGCTGCAGCACCTTGAGAGGATGTGAAATTCAAGTTGGGCACCTGGAAAATGCTACAAACCTTCCCCCATCAACCCCTGAGACTCTGGCTTTGGGGGAAATGCTGGCAGAGGGCTGCCTGTTACACAGTGTTTTCCACCTGCACACCTTAGTAAAATGTGCCAAGGACCCTTCTGATGGGAGAGTGACTTTGGATTAGAGGCTTTGCTGGGCCATGTGATCAAAGGGGTACCTAATTACAGGAGCCTGCAGTGGATTAGCCCATCAAGGTACACAGTGTAAAGCTTTAGGGATCACAGGCAGCTCAAGTTGCCTTTAGGAAGTGCTCCAGAGCAACTCCATTTACTTTGGGTTCTCTGCTTTTCCAGAACATAAAGGAGTTATGGAGAACATTTTATAGGATGGTGGATGGCAGGAGACAGACTTGGCTTCTCAAACACCCTTGCAGCCCATTTTGGTGTCCCTATTCCTAAGCACAACTGATTTGTAAGGAAAAACCTGCCTCCTGAAGAGCTCTTACACTTCCAGTGTTCCTGAGGATGTGAGCCAGGCAAGGGCCAAGGCTGTTCAACTGTATTTCCTATGATCCCAGCTCTTGTCTCAGTCCTGCCACAGCAGGAGCCTGAAAGGGAATTAGGAGATGGAAAAAGCACCTGCCTGCCCTCAGCACAGCCATGGCTCATGCACGAGGCATGGAGCGAGAAGGCTGTAACACCAATTGGAAGATGAATAATCCTTGCCATTGGGCAAAGTCCAGCATCAGAACCAAAGAATTGTCCAAATGCCCCCAAGAAGCTGATTTGGAGCCTTTTGTCATGAGCTGTGACAACTGCCACACTCCCCAGAAGGCACAACACAGCCTGCAAGGGGAGAGGAAGGAGAGGCAGCAGGACACAAGACAGAGACGGCCTCATGTCTGCTCTAAATTCCTTACTTGACTTAAATCATTGAGGTCAAGGTTTTTCAGAAATGAGGAGCAAGTCTGATCATCCACTCGAGACATTCTGAACCCAAAATTCCAAGACACCTCTCCCCAGTTACTGATCCCTGAAAACAACCCCCTGAGCACTGGTTTGTAATTGCTGACCTGTCTCACTGCATGGTATTTTGTGTGGTTCAGATATCAGCCAGGCTGAGAAGAACATCTATTTCTACCAAAGCTGTAAGATTCCAGGAAAGACTAATCCTGAATCCTGCTGCAAACAGGCTGACATGCATTCACAGAGAGCCATGGGAGGGCAGAGGTCTGTTCTGTTATCAGAGCAACTGCATCACAGGTGCACATATGCAACATGCTGCAAGAAAAGAGGTGTTTTGATACCATATCAGTGACACCCTGAAGGTTTTAGGCAAAGCAGCATCACCTTCCCCAAGCAAACAGCTCCTGTCATTGGTCCTGTGCCTGCAGGGAAACGTGTTGTCCCTGACCTGGGGAAGGAGCAGGTAAACATGCAAATCTGCTAAAACTGTTTCCTCTTTTTCATAATCACTTGCACAGATCTTAGTGGCAAAGATGTTTACATAACCAGCACCCTTAGCTCCTGCCAGCAGCTCTCTGGCTCAGGCCTGTTCTGCAGCTCTGGCAGTCCATGGGGATTAGGAGAGCTGAGCAGAGGGGCAGCCCGTGGGGCACAGCAGGGAGCAGGTGTGGAGGTTGTACTTGTGCCTGCTCTAACTCCTAGGATGCCTTCACTTACTGAGGACTGTATGCACTGCTGCTGTGGCTCCAGCCACTGTCACAGAGCCTTTGGACCCTGCCATTGTCAGTCTGGGGACAGAGGAAGTGGTTACACACAAGGTCAAACCTTTGGAGCTCTGCAGCTCTCTGCAAAGCCACCCAGAGCCTGGTGATATCCTGCCGTACCTGCACAGCACCTGGAAGCTCTGCTTCCTCAGGTAACCCCTGTTACCTTGGCCTCTCTTCACATGAAAGCAGAACTTTGCTCCTCAGGAGTTACTGTGAATGGCTGGGAGTGCCACAGCCACCCTTTCCCCTGTGCTTCCCATCATCCCTGCCTTACTGGCAGTGGATTGATTCCTAGAGAGCAGTTCACACGCTCAGCAGAAAGCCAAGGCTGTGGAAGAGCAGTCCAGCTTCCCTGTGGATTATTACCTCCCCCTGTCATACAGCTAAGACCTGACATTCCCAAGCAAGCTGGAAGCTGAGTGAGTACCTTCTGCCCACCAGGGCAGCCTGCTGTGTGGTAATCGAAACTGAGAAACACTAGGACATGCCTTTGTTCCATGTCTGGAGGAGTTCAGTGGAAAGAACTGGACACATTGGCATCACCACACCATGATTTGGAATGTGAGTGAGACACCCGAGACACAGTTTGGATTCCTGCAGCCACAACCTCTGAATCCTCACTGTGGACTGAGTTTGGCTGTGACCAAAGCTATGCTGTGTCTTTTAAAAGGCCAAAAAGAGAGTGTGTGTCCACAACTGCTCCTAATGCTCTGGAATAAGCTTTCTCAACAACTAGAAATAACAGCTCATACAGGAATGAACACCTATTGCCTGAGCATCCAGAGCTTGTGGGATGTCTGTGACACCCAAAGAAAGTCAGTCTTGCCCCACTGGAAGCATTTTCAGAGGTACCATGGAGTATGTTAACCTGTGTTTTACATATTCAGCAAAACTCATGCCTGCAGGCTTGAAAAAAACACATGGGGGGGTGTGTGTCTACCCACAGAATTGAGGACTGGAGGCATGGAGAGTAGCTGAGAAGAAGGATGAAGAATGTGCCTTTCCAACCACCAAAACAGAGGTAAAGAGAGAAAAACCAAAACCAGCAGCACAGGGGGAGCTCTCAATGCAGTTCTTCACTGGTTCTTCTCATGGGTTCCCACATGAACCTACCACTACATAACACCTGCTTCCAGAGGGGTCACAATGTCCTGCAAAATCCTGGGACCATGTAGAGCCCATCCAAAGCTCTAATCCTCAACTTGCCTTGCTTAAGGGAGTACAGGCCTGCCCCTGGCAGGTGCTGAGCAGGGTGCTCAGCATGGCATGGGAGAGAAGGAGACACGCTCTCCCCACATCTGGGAAGAGGGTCCCTTCTTTCTTCCACAGCACCTACTACCACAAGGTTGGGTGGAAGAAACTGCTATTTTGGCCTGTGTATGGTTTCATCCAGTTGAGCAGGGAAGAGCCAGAGCCTGGAACTGACAGGCAGGCTCCAGTGAGTTCCTCACCTCAACCAGCAAATCCCCCACAAACAAGCACAAGGCCTTATCCCTGCTGGCTGTAAGCATTTATCCCCGTTTCAGAGGAGCAAAACCAACCTCAGGTCCTCCTGTATTTCTTTACCTCTGCTGTCACAGTCTTGCAGGTGAACAGGTTTTGGGGATGAACAGAAAATCTGACCCAAAGTCGCCCAAGTTTGCTCTCCACAACCACCATCACCCCGAGAGTCAGGCACGTGGGAGCCAGAGAACCTGCCAGCCAAAGCCACCTTGGAGCAGAGTGACCAAACTCCACATGGCTCCCTAAAATGACAGCTTCTCCTTTTCTTCTCAGCCGACGGGGAAACCTGTTTCCTGGCTGAAGATCTCCTTTGTCACCAAACCCTGCTCACACCACACCAGGCAGCACATGGCACTGGAGCTCTCTGTCCCTTCCTAACCGTTTGCTGGGAAGTGTGCAATGCAAGCCAAGTGTTCCCGGAGCTGCTGGCCCGGCCCGGGACAGACACCCTGGAGCATCTCCACTCGGGACACGGCTCGGCGCGGACAGCGGGAGCGCGGGGGGTGCGCGCAGTG
>NW_008692759.1:5015-9936 GCF_000695815.1 Acanthisitta chloris | reverse complement strand
CCGTCCCGGCACAGCCGCGAGCCGGAGTCACGCCGGAGCTCACCCCTGCTGCGACAAAACGCTGCTCCCTCCCGTTAGCGCAGGGAGGAAGCCAGTTGTGTTCTCCTGCCTGCCTTGCCCTCACTGCCTCCATTCATTTCTCCTGTGGCTGCCACCAACCAGCTCTGCCAGGCTAAGCACACACCTTGCATTCCTTCCTATTTTCCTCGCTCCCTTCTGGATCGTCCCCAAATTTGCTCCCTCTCCGAGGGCGTGGTGCCCATTGCTGAGCACATTTCCCAGCTGGTGCCTTTCTGGTGTTGAGATGACTCCACACAGCAACCTCCACTGCCCTGATGCCACAGCCCCAGCCTTGGGAGCTTATTGAGCAACCCTTTGGCACTGCCAGCTTGAGTCCAGGTCCAGCTCCACAAGACCTCCCGGGCCACGCAGTGCAGGACAACAGCCAGGGCACCCACTGCCTTGTCCCCTTCATGCAGCTGGTTGTTCTTGCCTGCATGCCACCTCCTCAGTTGGCTCTTCTGCCTGGGACCACGTTGCCCAGCAGCCACCACCACACACTTTCCATACCAGATTGGGGTTGTCCTCTATCAAACTGTCAATTAATGCCTGTCACACTGGTTAACAAGGACAATATAGGCAGAACCAGCACAGCCCCAACCAGACCCATTCTGTCATTACCATGACAGGGCAGCAGAAACACCCAGCAACTGCCTGGCAGGCAGTCTTCTTTAAGAGCTCAGCAGAGCATTCAGCTATCAATCCTACGTTAGGACCGGTGGAGGTATTTGGGATGAAGGGAGTTCAGTTTATTCCACCTGGGAAAGCTTTTTCTGGCAGGTTACTGCTCCCTGCATATCATGCACATGCTACAGAATGAGTGGCCAACACATGCCATGGAGTACATACCACAGCCACCTGCTGAAAGCTGCCAGGCTCTTTGCAGTTTAGTCACTGCATGTTGAGCTTGGGAACACTCACACGTCTCAGGGCCTTCTGGCAGGGGCAAACAATGTAGATATCCCATGCAGAATAATATAGGGAAAGTCCAAAAGGTGGGGATGGGGGTATAAAACTGGATTAGCAGTTCAGATTTACATTCTCGGCACTGGTTAACTGTCATGTAGCTCATTCCTGGCCAGAGGAACTCACCCTGCCTGTTCTTGTCATGCCTGGAGCAAACTTTAGCAATGAGACACCCTGAGATAAGGGTCATTCAGAGCCAAACATCAAGCATCTCTGATACTTGCTACAGGAGTATCCCCCTCCCCAGCAGTAGTCAAATGTCAGCAGTTGACATTGTGGTGCTGTTTCTCCCCTAGTCCCTGGCTAAGACTCGTATTAGCACCCACATGCTGAAGAAGAGATACCTTGTCCCCACGGGTGAAAGAAATGTTTGTGATATATCAAGCAGCACCAGAGGAAGGGCTGGGTCCCTACATCTGAAGGCCTGGCACCTCCTGAGATCCAGCTGTGAGCCTCAGGGAATAAATGCAAAACAAGGAGTCCTGGCACACATTGTTTAGATTAAGATCATTTGTCTGCAGTGCGATTATCTCCACTCAACCTACACAGTCCCATGCTGCACAGTACTTATTATTCTCTACTTACTCCTGACCATGTCATCCCAAATAATCAATGAAGTTCACATTTCATAGGTAGGAAGACAAGATAAGAAAGGCTCAGGTGGCCATTTGAAAACCCAGAGGCTGGCATAATTTTTGGGATTAGATGCTACATGTGCTTGATATTCAGGGATGAGCCAATCACCTGATTGATCTCGTTCTTTAAGGATGTACTTGACTGATTGAGAAAAAGAAGGTGAAGGAGTAATTGGGGTTCTACCAGCCACTGGTAATGTTGCAAGTTTGCACACCAGTTAGCTGCTATCTGTGTTCCAGTGCTTTCCAGACTCATTCTACACCAGCATTAAAGCACATTAGCTGGGAACCTGGAGTACCTGTGGGGCGTTCTCAGCATATTACAGAAGCTGTAATCAGGTAGGGACACCACTGGGGGGATGACATTGCAGTCCCTTGCTAGTGATTTGAGAGGTGCCATCCTGACAGACATTCACCCCCCAAAGCTGCACAGCCAAGTGTCACATATGAAACCAAAACTTTGCTGGTGCAGGACAGGGTAAGTTTGCCTGGATTCCCCCTGCATATTTTTTTCTGTTCAGGAAGGTTCTTCAAGTTTTAGGGTTGCTAATCTTTATATGCAATTGCTTTTTCAGAGTTGTTATTCCCAAGGCACAAGACAGAGTCAGCAGGCTATTTAAAAAGCAGAATGGCACAATGGACAAACAAAGCAAAACCTCAGACCTAGGATGCCCCCAGTGCCAAGCAGAATCAGACGGTTGTTCCATGTGTCTTTCCTATGCCACTATTTCTACATCGACAATTTGTTCTGCTTGCAGTAGTGTGACATTTTGAGCACATGATTCACTGTTGCCCCTAGACCTGCTATCTGGGGAACTGCTATCTCACCAAGTTACTTTTTTTTTCTTTCCCTTAAGTCAGAACTTTGTACTTGTCTAGTGAATTGCATCCTATTATTTAGTTCAGTCCATGTATCCCATTTGCCAAGATCTTACTGGAAATCTGAGCAGGGTGACCTCCAACACATTTTCCACTCTTCCTAGCCTAGTACATTCTACAGAAGGAAGAAGCTTGATCTTTCTTCACATATATCAACAGGGAAATTCAAGGTAGCTGTACTGCTGGTGTGGATCCTAGAGTCATTCCAGCAACTCTCATACTGAAAGTGGGTGCTCTTAGCCCAGTTTCCCAAAACTTCCACAACCATCCTCACCTAGGTAAAACTAGGAGGGTAAGAACAATCGTGGTAATGTCATATAACTCTAACCCAAAAGCCATACAATTCTGCTGCTTTGCCCCTACCTTTCTTTTCTCAGAGACTCAGGAATAAAATCACATGGCATTATCAATCACAGAAGGTTGAAGTAACTTCTGTGCCAACATCAGTTGTTCTTGAAGTTTATACCTGAATCCTCTGCAAACATAATCCTCTCACATGAAGGAAATCACATACCTTCCAAAACAGACTGAATGCCTCTGTGTGAACGTGTGAATGCATGTGGAGGTCGATCCTCTGCTGCACCTGCCCAGTGCCATGAAGACCAGACTTTGTAAGAAGCCTTTGTAGGTTGATGTTTTTGAATGAGACTTCTATGTTAGTACTGTCACAAGACTTAAGAGGCAAAATGAGGACACTTTAACAAGGTTACAGAAATAGCTAAGAGCAGGTGATATTGGGCTTCAGGGTCCCTTCAGTATTACCTTCCCAGGATTTCTTTTACACTTGCAACAGATCTCTCCCTCAATTAACACTCCAAATACAAACACCAGGTTAACACAGGGCATTTTACCCACCAAAACAGGAACCCAGAAGTCTGCAGCCCTGTGCTTTAAGTGAGGAAGCAGACATGGAAAGGGAAGAGTATATTTCCAGCTTCATTCTTTAGAGGAGACAGGGTAGACAAGTTCTTTAAAGACCTGGAAAGGCAGCAAAACCAGGCAGGCAGGTAAGGGAGCAAGCAAGGAGACCTAAAAATGTCACTGGCCAGAAATGTAACAGCTTGTAGGGCCTTTCTCTTTCAGGACTCCAAATGTCCTTTACTTGGCCAGCCATGCATACTGTTGCTGCCCGCACACCTTGGTGGGGAGGCACTTGGCTCAGGTGAGAATCCTGAAGGATTTTCAGTTGTGAATGGACTTAGACAAAGGACACAAGCATCATCCCTGTTTTGTAGGCAAAGAAACCCCAAAGAAACCCAACAAAAAAATGCTGCTGACAACATATAACTCTTCACTGGGATAAGCAAAGAGGGAAAGGAGGAAAAGCAACTCTGGCTTCTGGCAGAATAGAAAGACAGCTCTCTGCTCTAGTTGTGTTGCCCAAGAGCAAAGAAATTATTCACTGTCAAAGAGACTGAGGTATGAATGAAGGCAAAGTTGGAGGCAGCAGACAGAGAGGCAAACCCTATGTTTGTGCACCCTCTGTATGCCACTGATAAGCCATAGAATAGGGAACATTGGCCTGAGGGTCCAGCAAATATTTCCTTTGTCCTTCCTGCTTCTCATTTCAGCAGCATGTATGAGTTCTCAGGGCAACCCCACCAGCTTCTCCCTCCCAGGGTATGCCTGCTTTCCATAACAGGAGCCTGTCAGAAACATCTCCAGAAGGAGAATAAATATCTGGGATTCAGCTGGCAGCGTGGAAGGGAGATGGATCCCTGATCTCTAGACCCCAGGTTATTTTTAACTTTGGGAAAACATTTTTGTTCTCTTAAATGTTGAGGCAGCAGCCAAATGCTCAGGCTGCTATTGCAGCAAGGAGACAGGGTAGAAAGCAATGATGCAGAGCACACACACAAAGAGGATAAACAGTGGCATGGAACACCGTGCTCTGCCCAACACAGGCAGCTGCAAACTGACCTTGGATGTGCCCTCATCCTTCCCTCGTGCTGTAATTTTCCCCTGTGCTGACGATGTGGCAATGTGTCCCGAGGGCTCAAGCTTACAGCCCCGCAGTTTCACCTCTCTCCCCACACAGATGGAGATCCGCCCTGGGATGCAGGGGCATCTTATATGTGTTATCTGCATCTAAACCCGGGTGACAGCGTAGAGCAGGAGACACTGCGGCACTGCCCACGCCTCCTAAGCTAGGTCAGATCTGCCACTAGGAGGTGGCATTTCCGCAGGTCCCTGATCGGCGCTTCCACTGTGCTGGCAGCAGGGGATGGGATACCTGAGAGGATGGTCTCAGCCCGAAGGAAGGGGCAGGAGGTGTGGGCTGCAGGTATGGGAAGGAAGGCACAGAAGGCCTGGGGGAGGAGGAGAAAGGACAGCAGAGCAGAGCAGACTGCAAGCTGAAGAAGGGAGGCTGCAGAGCTGCA
>NW_008692759.1:0-4994 GCF_000695815.1 Acanthisitta chloris | reverse complement strand
ATGGGCACTCGGCGTGCCTGCTCCTTGGCACCTGGCCTGCCGTATCTGATGTGGGTAGAAGGACACCAGAGAGCACCAGTGCTGAAGAGAGGGTGGCAACACAAAGACCGCTGTGTTCCTCTGGTCCCCATCCCTTTCTCCCCCTCCTCTCCCAATTTATTTACCCGAGTTCAAAAGACAGCCTCACAGTCCCGAGGGGCTGGCTGAAGTGGCCAAGGGGTGGGCTGTGAGGTCATCTTCAATGAGGGCAAAAATCCAGTGTCAACAATGCTGCCCATTGTATGGCCCTGTTTAGACAATACGGGGTTTTTGTGTATGGCCCTGTTTAGACAATACCGGCTGGGTTCTTGCTGCTGGCAGCTCGAGGACTGGGAGCAAAGCCTGTTTGGGGTAACAGGAGGGGAGGAGGATGGGCAGGGTGTCTGGCAGTGAGTCAGGCTGCAAGGGATGGGGCAAAGTGCAGAGATAAGCACCCTATCCCAGTGATCAGCATGTTATCAGCCTAATTCTGGATGCTGATAAGATTATCTTGGTGCTTACTCTCATCAATGGCAGGGAATTTAGCCATTCTGGTCACAGCCTGGAGGCATGGCCCATCACGCCAGTTACATCTGCTTTCCTTCCTAACCCTGGCAATGAGATGCCAGTGATTTCTGCTACCTTATTTCCTCCCTCTAACCCCACACTTTCTACTCCGAAGCAGAGGGGTAGCAAGGCCTTGGCTCTTCCCCAGGCAGTTCAGGGAAGGCAGTTGGGGTTTGGCCACTGCTAACTCTTCTGGAAGCTCCCAACAGCTGTTAACTGAAGAATATAGGTAATCCATACTGTACTTTATGCATTACGAGTGAGGACGGAGCAGGGGACCTTCAGGAGTTTGTGGGAACCACTGAATTTATGGAGCAACAGATGATGTTTTAAGGCAGAGGGTAAACATGATAGAAAGCAAGCAAGCAGGATGCTTCCAGTTCTCATAAATATAAACAGCACTTTGGGTAAATGCCATGATATCAGACTCCTCAAATCACAGTGTCTAGAGCCAGGTGACTAAACGAGGGTCTTAGAATTCCATTTCAAAAAGAAAAGCCATTTGCTACCTCTCCTGGTCAAGGAAGAGTGTGTGAAAACATAACACAGGTTCATGAGATTCCAAAAGAAAGCATGGGGGAGCAAGCAACATCAAATAAGGGTGGTGACCCCATGAGCTGGCATCTGATCCCCTTGGCACCTGAACTCCTGAGAATGACAATCCTGAAAGGCCTGCAGCTGCCATCACCTTTCAGGTAAGCATTAATTCTGAACTCCTGTAGTCTAAGCCAGGTCCTGTCCCAATCCATTCTGTAGCCGTGGTCCCCCACCTTATTTCTCCGCAACACATAACTATGCCCTGAAGTCAACCTGCCAAAACCAGGGGGAACATTAGCTTCTGAAACCACTGGCAGCAGTGATGAATGACACCCGTGTTCATCCACTCTGCAGAGTGGCCTCGATACTTTTGAAGAGCAGATTCTTTATGAGGGGAAGAAGGAGAAACAAAGGTCTGGTGAAAGGACAGAAAGCCACCCCTGCACTTTTCCTTGGATGAAAGGCCCATGGCACGATTTTCCTACCCTCAGAAAAAGCTCTAAAGCTGAAATTGCTTCATACTTCTTCAGAAAAAACAATGCAAGAGATGCAGAAAATAATCCTAGGAGAATATTTGCAAACCTTTATTTTTGGCAGAGGGGAAGGCACAGGGTTCACCTCTTTCCCCAGTTTCCAACTTATTCCCTCATTACTTGAGTCTACTCTTGTTTCAAACTTCCAGTTGTGAAATAGAAGAAAAAGTGGGAGACAGGGAATGTTACTAAAGGACATACATAAACAATATGAAACAAACCTTGCAAAGCCCTTGCAGCAAGCTATTTTGTCTATGTGGCTTTTTCAGCAGCTTTGGAGGGAGTAATTGAGGAGATTCACTAAAATTTCCAAGATGTCAACACCAGATGAAATTTCCTTGCAAAACTTACTACTAAATGGGAAACCAGTAGGGTTTTGTTGTTGGGGTTTCTTTTTTTCAGAGGAGAGTGGGAAGGAAAATGTTATGGTAAAAGGTCCTTAGCTTAGCCTTGATGCTTTTTTTTCCCCACATCCTGGCACTATGGTAGCAAAACCAGGCTGGTTAGTGCGTCCCAGGACAGGAATGTGACTGTTCTTTGTCATATGGGCTCTGCTCACAGATAGTGTCTTGTGATGAAGCCCACTGCTGGCTTGTGCCTCTCTTTACCCCAACCCTGATAAAAAACCTGTGTGACCCTCTGACAGAAAGCACTCTGCAAGACCCTTTCACTAGCCCAGTGCCTCAGCCGTATCATGAATCTGTGGGAAGGACTTCTCAGGAAGGTGGAAACAGCCTTATGTTAGGTCACGCATTTCTAAAAAAATCCTGTGCTGAAGTTCATGGTCTGTGCTGCCCATGACATGGCTCTGCTCATCACTGCCCTGTGCCACAGTCCTGGCATTGCATCAGCTCATTTGTGAAAGACTACGACCTCGGGCAGCAGTCACCAGATGCAGAAGAATTGAATCAGTTTCCTGAGGACGATGGCTGATGCCGAATCTTCGTGACGCAGTGTTGGTGAACTCTACCAGCAACGTAATTCTGCTGAAGGCTCATCTGGGCGGCTCTGCCTGGAAAGAGGGAAAAGCCTACCTGGAGAGATACAAACTAGAGCAGGAAAAGCCCAGGTTAAGCTGTATTGCTGTGTCTGTATATAGACATTTCTCTTTTCCCACCTGGGCTGCATAGTGATCTCCCCTTTTGTCTCAAGCCTTGAGCAGCAGAGCTGACACAGAAGTCTGTAGCTGAGACTCAGATGGGCAGGGCCAGATGGTGGGGGGTCAGGGGTGCACAGGGGGCAAGTCACCAGCCTGGCCAGCAGCTCTCCACAGGAGGCAGCCAAGCCTCCAGCCCATGAAGGACCAAAAAGCCTTTTGACAGGAAAGGCTAGATCTGCTGCAATCTAAGCATTGGGAAAGGCAATCACCCTGTGCACATCACCAAGCTGTCAACGACTGAACCTTGTGGCCACATTCGGGAGGATTAACCTGTTTCAAATGTGATCAAAATGGCAGCTGGAGTGGCTGGCCAAGCTGTGAAGGGCCTTTCTCAGGGCTGTCCTTAGCACATAGGTCTCGAAACCTGCTGAGTGAGCACAGCCCTGATGATGGTCAAGATCCATCTCTTCTTCTGTGGAACAAAAAAATGTGATGGTCACCTCCCAGAACAACTTGGCAGGGGAATATTCAGAAAACTTATTCCTGTTGTGAGGGAACAGCCAGACATGGTGTTAAATTTAGAGGCTGAAAAAGTCTAGCTGCCCTGTATGTTCCCTCTTAGCCATGCTCCATGTCTGAACAAAGAAAGCAGTGGGAAAGGAAAGGGCTCTGGGGACGTCTGAGTATCTGCAAAACTGCAAACCTTGAATCCCCCAAAGCCTCATTGTCATCCACTAGTAACTTTGTTAGGTCTCCCCCTGGTTCATGGCATTGAGATTATTTTCCTCATGTGGCATGAGCTGGATATAACTTTTTTAAAATCAACAAGTACCACCTTTTTTTTTTTTTATTTTGTTTATTTCCTTTCTGGTTTTCTTTTGGAAACAGCAGGAGTCAGATTTCCTTATGGTAGTTTTTAGCACAGTTTATAGTTCTTTCAGCACTCATGTAGAAAGTAGGTAGACTCTTTAATGAAAACATCATTTCTCCTCAGTGTTCACTAACCCTCAGTGCTGTTCAGCAAACATTTAACAGAGTCTTAAAAGGGAGGGTTAAAAGTCTCTCCCTGACTCATGTCAGCTTTCACCATCTAGGAACATCTTCTGACGTGGGCTGTTTTACTACTGTGTCTCAGAAAGTAGGCAAAACTTAAGTTCCTAATGTAAAGTTTAAGCATACTCCTCACAGACCTCTTCATCTATCACAGTGAAATGAAAAAAGAGAGACATATTTTCCCCCTTTGCAGGACACCTCTAAATCCAGAGAACAAATGGGCTATTATTTTTCATTGTCACTTTTCCCTCCCAGTGATTACAATGCAGCTCACTTTTGACAGCTGCCACTGAGTCAGCCATGCTATGCCTGAGCAGGATCAGCCCAGAGATCATAGAATCATAGAATCAACCGGGTTGGAAAATACCTCAAAGACCATCGAGTCCAACCCTACCGTGGTTACTAGACCATGGCACTAAGTGCCACATCCAGTCTCATCTTGAAAACCTGCAGGGACGGTGAATCCACCTTGGTTGCCTGCCTGCACCTCCTGTGGTCAGCTCCATCGCCGCAGGAGAGCTGCCGGGACAGGATATGTGTCAGGGGGTATGGGCACTCTTCAGAATGGTATTTCACATCCCTGTTCCACTCCCAGAATGACTCATGTGTCAGCGGGGGTCAGCGACTGAACACGGGACACACTATTGAGTGGGGAAAGGAGCTACAACAGGTCCTGGCCAGGGTGATGGCACTGGGGTCCCCTAAGCCTTGGTGCTGCATGGCTGAGGGTGCCACAGGGTGGAGGTAGGGGAGCTGCCTCCAGGCTCTGCCACTAGCACGATTTGGTTTGTAAGGGCTCTCTTTTTCACTTTTAATGGTGAAGATGTCGGTGAGACCGAGCTTGGATATTGGGTAGAGGTTGGATAATTCTGGCATTACTGGCTAGTGAGGAGGTTGTTATGGAAAACAGCTGATGGCAAACTGAGCAGCTCCTTTTTCCTTCCGTCGTGTTTCCTGGGGGAAAACTGACACAATCCTTTTTCAAACGTTACAAACAGCGTTTTCTACGTTGTTTTTTTGCATATCGAGACAAACACCTACACAGACATGAATGCTTATCCGGATATAAGTGGTGGGGTTCCTTTCTTTACAGAAACGCATCATTTACATGCACCTATCTATGTGTAGAACGCTCCCCAGACAGGCCCCCAACACAGAGCAGACGTTTCATGCTGAAGCCCCTTCCT
>NW_008692758.1:0-1473 GCF_000695815.1 Acanthisitta chloris | reverse complement strand
CTGCCTCTTTTTTTGTGTCTTTTTTTTTTTTCTTTACCTTTACCAGCAATGCAAAAGCCTGATGCCTGGGAGCAGTCAGTCTGCAAAGTTCCTTTTCCTCTTTGACTAACTCCAGTTCCTACTGTTTCACAGGTTTATTTTTTTCCTCAAGAGTAAGAGCGTCCTACTGTTTCACAGGTTTATTTTTTTTTCCTCAAGAGTAAGAGCAATCCACAAAACTCATATATGAGAGCTTTAAAGCGCAGCACACAAGACTTTTCTGCAAACTCTGCCATCCATGTAAGGCAGTGTACCCCACTGTCTAGGCAAGTCTCCCAACTTTTCACTGTATCCAACAACATAGTTTGTCTAGGGAAGATTTTATAATCACCTACAAACACACAGTGGCAGATGGTCTGAATTTTCTCAAGCAGCTGAGGGTTGTCAGAACAGATTCTGCATGTGCCTGCCAAATGCAGCTGGTCTGCAGCCTCCTAACCTGTTACTTCAGCGTGTGGAGCTCCCACTCGAGGCAAAGGTGACAGAACTGCCAGTCTCAGGAACAGGTGACACCTCCGGGCTCTGCTTGCCCCCTTGAGTATGGCAGGATCCTGAGCAACAACAAGAATCCCTAGGCTCCAGCTGCACAAATGAGTAGTTTGGATAAAGTGTGATGGGAATCCTGGTGGGATTTCCCTGATGGGAAAAGGCAAGATAAAAGCAGGATGGAAACAACTGTGGTTAGTCACCTGCAGTCATTGTAATAGCCCAAAATCTCTGTAGCATGTGGAAGTCTGTTTCCATGAATTTTATTCAGTGGGTGGGAGGGCCCCAAAGCCTTGTCACTCAGAGGCTGCCACTTAACACCTAGGAGTAGTCACAGGGCTTCCATGTGCTGGGTAGAGGAATGGGGCAACTGCAGTCCTGCACACAGCTCAAGCAAAGGCCATGTTGGTGCAGTTCAAGGCTGAACTTCTGAACCCTCACTGAACTTTTTCAATATGGCTTTTGTTTGGATTAAGAGCAGGAGGCAGAGGGCTACAGACTGCAGGAAGCACTTGATCAAAGTGCTGGCGAGACTGCCTCCTCCCTGCCACATCCCTTCCCATGACACCTCTTGGCTTTGCTCACCTGCAGCCGCTCCGGCTCTTTGCTTTTGAATTCAATGCTATGCACAACACAGTTTCCATGCAGATGAGAGAAACCACATGCTGCTGGAGAAAAATGCTGATAGCAGTGAAACCAGATTCTGTTCCCAGGGACAAGAGTTGTCCACAGAGCCTGAGAACTCCATAATTCACAGGGAATTCATATGTGGAACCTGCTTTTTTCCTAACGTGTAGCAACTCCTCCAGTTCAGGTGATGGAGGAGGGATTGACTTGGATATTACCTGTGCCAAGTTCTCCTCTTCCAGTAGGAAGCTGAAAATGGAGTGGCAGCTGAGCATTCAAAATAAAGTATTCCATAATCATAGAATCATTTTAGGGGTTGGA
>NW_008692756.1:0-4971 GCF_000695815.1 Acanthisitta chloris | reverse complement strand
ATACACAAAAAAATAGAGAAAAGTAGTACCAAAGCCACACTCTTGGAGCTCTTTAAACTGGTTCTTAGTTGATGGTTTGATGCCCCTTTATTATTCCTTCTGAGTGCTGGGTGGATTCTGGATGTGAGGGGAATGACCTTGGAAACAGCCTGGACTGCTTGGGAGGATCCCAGTGTTGAAACAGTTCTTCAAAGTGTTCTCAGCTCGAGCACATCTGGCCAGCTGTGAGCAATATGTCTCACATGTAGCTCATTCCGAGCCTTCTCTGAGTGTGCTGGTTGCAGCCACTTGTGCTCAGAGCTTATTCCTTGGCCATGTGAGGCCTCAGACAATCACGTATTGGGTTCTTAATTATAGGAGAGTGTTTCATACAGAATTCAGCCTGTTGAGGGTGAAGAGTAGTTAGGGACTAATCTCCAAAAATTGCCTTCCCCCACTGCAGATCACACAGGGGTGTGTCTTTCAGCCCAGAGATGTGGAAGCTGAAGCCCTTAACACTGAGGGCTTGAAACTGGGAATTCAGTCAGTGTTGCCATCACCTTTCACTCACCCCAGTGTGCACAGGCACTACAAGAGCCTTAATTCCTCTTGCACCATATTAGCACACCTGGGGGTTGGATTTCATAGTATCATAATATGTTAAGGGGTTGGAATAGACCTTGGAGATCATCTAGTCCCAACCCCCTGCCCTGGGCAGAGACACCTCCCACCAGAACAGGTTGCTCAAGGCTTTAGCCAACCTGGCTGTGAACACTGCCAGGGTTGGGGCAGCCACAGCCTCCCTGGGCAACCTGTGCCAGTGTCTCACCACCCTCACAGGGAAAACTTCTGCCTAAGATCTCATCTAAATTTCCCTCTTTCAATTTCTCCCCATTCCTCCTTGTCCTGCCTCTGCAGTTCCTAATGATTTCATCCCATTGTGTTTCCTTCCTGGTGAAAATTCAAGTCTAACACCTTTATTTTACTGTAATCTTTGTGATTTCATTTCCTATAAATCACATAAAGACTTTGTGTGAAGGACTTGAGTTTCTTGGGGTTTCTGTGTCCTGCAAAAGAAATCAGAATGTGAAATATGTTAGAAACATTAGGTGAGGATTTTCTTCCAACTATCTCCCCTTTGCTATAGTATCAGGTATCCAAAAGTCAATCCAATGTCTACATTTAACTCCAATCCCATGTTTTTTCTTGCTGATTTGATGAGGATTTCAAATGTGTTGGACTATTCAGGTAGTTCTTCAGTTGCTAAGTGTTTTTTTAAACCATTCTATTACACAGTTATCAAGAGGTGTGGTTGAGATTTGCTTCTTGTTTTAAAACCTGGTTTAATGTGTCGTTAAAAGTCCACAGAAGTTAATTCATTTGTCATCCTCTTTCAGGATATTGTTTGGGGGTTGGGGGTGATATGTGTGTTCTGTATTTCTGAGGTGCAGCAAATGGGAAAGAACTGTCTTGGTCTGAAAATTAAGTCTGTTATTTATGATAGTATTTATTATTAGTTCTTTGAGCTGTGCCTCCAGCACATGAACCTGTGACACTGCTCTGTGAGCACCTCTTAATTAGTCTAAGACAAATGCAGCACACAGAGCTGCTGTTTCTGCTCCTCTCCAGAGCTGCACCAGATGTCATGGCTTTGATGCTTCAATTTTCTGTTGTTGTTGCTTTCATAGCAACTGGAAATCTTTAATCCATCCTCCCTTGGACAGCAACAACAGAGCCTGGAGAAAACATAATTGTTTCTAAGTGCCTTGAGTTAATTTTTATGAGGGATTGCTTAGACTTGTGAGTGAGAGAACACTTAAATGTGACTAGAAAACTGCTACCTCATGGACTTCAGGCATTGTGACAATTTAATTTCTGCTGTACCTGATGCTTTTCCTTTTTGTAGCTCTAATTTCCAACAGTTTGGCTTAAAACATCTAATCCCTTTGTAATAAAAGTTAGTTTATTGATGCTCGTTACCAAATTACAACCCTGCAAACCGATTTATTACAATAAATCACTTCCAGAAAGGTACAAAACGAACTTTTCTCTCTTTCTCCCAGTGGTCTTATGCTTTGGAGAAGCCCAACACAGGAAGCATATTCAACATTGCTTGGTCTATTGATGGCACTCAGCTTGCTGGAGCTTGTGGCAATGGCCATGTCATTTTTGCCCATGTCGTGGAGCAACGCTGGGAGTGGAAGAACTTTGAAATAACATTAATTAAGAGGAGAACTATGAAGGTAAAATCACATTTCAGAGCTCTGCAGGCTGATTACAAGGCTTCTTTTTAATGCAGAATGGGAGTTTTTAATCCCTTAAGTGTAGAGGAGGTTTTGTCCCTGTCAGGGTGTTCAGGCACTGGAATATTGCCTGGGAGGTGGTGGAGTCACCATCCCTGGAGGTGTTTAAGAGGTGTCTGGATTTGGTACTGGAGGATGTTGGTTAGGGGATCCGGCAGTGACAGATTAATGGTTGGACTTGATAATCTTAGAGGTTTCCTCCAACCTTGATGATTCTGTGTTTCACCATTCATGAGGTTTCTTCACTCATTCATGAGCTGTTGGAGGCACTGATGGACTGTGTAATGCTTTAGTAACCTCTGCTGTATCCCTGTTGTAAATGATGGATGCTCTCCTGGGCATACCCAGATAAATTTGCTTGCTGAACTATGACAATGTGCTTTTCTGCACCACATGTTGTATTTCAGCCTAGATTCAAACTCTTCCAAACCAGCAGAGATCTGTCATCCATCATATAACACACATCAGGTACCTGTGTGGTGCTTCCAGCTGAGCACTGAGCACCAGGCATCGACCTCAGAGGGAGCTGCCAAGTCTCAGCACCACTGGACATGAAAAGGCCTCAACATGTGGTTTCTGGAGCTTGACGTTAAGATCCTTTTGAACAATCTTGGCTTGAATCCCCATTTATGTTACCAAATATCTGGGAATTAATACAGAAATATGAATTTTTACCTTCTAATTTGCCCTCTGTGTTCCCAGACACTGACTCACAACATTCCCTCTCAACACTGGGATAGTATAAGATTTCCATTCTTCCACATTTTCCAAGTGACACATTTGCTATTGGTTCACCAGGCCAATATTTGCAGGATCTAAGTCAAGTTCCTAAACTCCTAATTAGGCCCTTAAATGGTGGGTTTTTTTGCTCTTGATTCTTTGAATGTAGAATATGTAATTGGGAAAAGTTGTAACAACAGAAATGCTGTGTTACAGTTTGGTCCAGTGGGTGGGATAACATGAGTCAGTGTCTGGGAACACAGAGGGCAAATTAGCAGGTAAAAATTCCGTATGTTTTTTCCTTTCATTCCCAGACATCGACTCGTAACAGATGTGCTCTGGGACTGATCTCCAGGGTATTTGAATATGCAAACACTGAGGAAGTAGAGCAAACCCTGAGTCAGGAATAATTTCATTATTTTTATAGTGATTTTATTCCTTTATATATTTATATATAAATATATATTCATGTATATATTTATATATTCCTTTGATTTTATTCCTATATCTGATATTGCCTGCAAAAGAAGTGGGAGCTGCATTCTGTCTTTTTTTCCTGAGTGCTGCAATGGCAAAGTTAATTACATAGCAATTAATATGTCTTTGGAAATGGTGTCTAGGCTCTTAGAATAATTGACTTCAGGCCTTGTTTTGCAATTGGTTGCATAATGGAGGAAAATCAAAGTTACCACCCTCAGAATGGTGACATCTTCCAAAAAAAACCCCACAAACAAGCACCAAAAAAAATCCTTGTCTGTAGATTTGAGCTGCCTAAAGTCTTTGAGCTCAAAAATTTCTGTTGATTACTGGGATTTTGAGCAAATTTTTGGTGCAATGGCAAAGGCACAGCCTGCTGCTCATCAGGACTGAATCTCTTCAATTTCACACAGTCTTTGAGGTTGGAAAAGTCCTCCAAGGTCATCAAGTCCAACCTATGACCCATCACCACCTTGTCAACTAGAGCAGAGCACTGAGTGCCGTGACCAGTTGTTCCTTGAACACCTCCAGGGATGGTGACTCCACCACCTCTCTGGCCAGTTCCAATGCCTGATAGCCCTTTCCGTGGAGAAATTCCTCCTGATGTCCAACCTGAACCTTCCCTGGTGCAACCTGAGGCTGTTTCCTCTTGTCCTGTCCCTTGTTCCCTGACCCCGACCTGGCTGCACCTCCTGTCAGAGAGTTGTAGAGAAGGAGAAGGTCATCCTGAGTCTTCTATTCTCCATACTGAACCCCTTCAGCTGCTGCTCAGGAGTTCTCCATATCCTTCCCTGCACTCCTTCCAGCCCCTTAATGTCCTTCCTGTCATGAGGGACCCAAAACTGGACACGGGATTTGAGTGTAGCTGCAATTTGCCTTACGTCAGGGTGTGGAAGCATTAAAACTTCATGCTAGGGCTCTTTAACGTCTAGACAACATCTCTTTATCCAAATCCTGGATACTGTTGACTTGTGATGGGATCACTATGGGATCCTTGAAGTGTTCCATTTCAAATGTTTAAAGAATCAGCAACACTGAGGCTTAAAATAGGAATTTTCCTACCTCCTTGTTCTCAGTTGCTTTTCTCAAGAACGTGATACAATAAGTCATTGGTTAGTTTTCATTTCAGTTAGTGTTGGTTTGTTTAACCACAGTTTTCCTTTGCTTAGGTGCACAATGTTATCAATGATGCTGTGGATTCCTTGGAATTCCGGGATAGGGTTATTAAAGCCTCTCTGAACTATGGATATTTGGTTGTTTCCACTTCTCTGCAGTGTTATGTGTTCTCGTAAGTAACACAAACTCACCCTCCTCAAGTTTTTTTTAGGAATGTTAGATGGTTAAAATGTATATGCTTTGCTTAGTGAACTGAGCACTTTGTATTTGCAATCATATTTGTATCATTTATTATTACAGGTTATATTTATTATTTACAATACATATTTTAATAGCTAAATTATATATTAAATATATTGGACACAATCTAGGCCTA
>NW_008692755.1:10402-20475 GCF_000695815.1 Acanthisitta chloris | reverse complement strand
CCGCCCGGCTCCCCCCGCCGCAGGGTGACTCCTTCCCACGACACCTGCCTGTCGGGACCACCAAACCCACTGCGCTGCCTCAACAGAAATAGAAGTTCTCTCGGAGCGTCAAACGTGCTTTACCTCGGAACTCCTTCAAAGAATTGGTCCCTGCCCCTCACACTCACGCCCTTAATTCCTTTCTAACTCCTTTTCATGGGAAAGATCAATTCAAATAACACATTTTCGGTCTTGAACGAGCCACACCCTTTGGAGTTGCGCTGTGTGCAGCTTCCAGGCTCTGGAGAGGTCAGAGAGACGAGGTGCCCCTTCCTGGCACTAAACCACTAAACCACGACCAGCTCAGAGAGAGATGCAGAACCAAGAGGCAGAGCCAGAAAACCCGTTGTGGCCCTCCCAGCGGCACTGCCGGCTCCGCTCGGCAGCGCTCAGACAAACGTCCCTGCACGGAACACATGACAGGCCAGGAGGAGACAAAGGAGCCGAATTAGCCTGACAGAGCCCACCTGCCACTGCTGCTGAACAGCAAATGAATAGGTATCTATAGCCACCGCAGCGACTGAAAGCATAATCCTGTAAAGCACAGTAACAGTTTAGCTGGATATGAGGATTAGTTTCTCCTCTTCATTCTCTGGTTTTATTATGCAGGAATCTTTCTAATTATTACAAATTTGCAATGAAAAGTAAGCTCTGGTCACAGAGTTGAGACTCTACAAAGTCAGGAAACAGGAAAAACCAGAATTATTAACTGTTTAATACATTGTTTCATTCATGGCTGCCTGAGTGCTCTCCCTGCTTGGGGCGACTCCAGGACGACCCCCGTGAGCCAAGGGCCACGGCAGAGTGATCCCCTCAGGCCTGAGGTGGTCGGAAAGCATCTTGTCTAGAACATTCCGGACCCCACGAGAGGAGCTCCACTGCCAACGTGCAGCCGGTGCCTCTCCATGCCCAGATACCTGTGCCCAGGGACAAGCTGGAAATCAGCAGCAGGGGATGGGCACAGAGCACCTCCACGCAGGACCTCAGCCAGCCTGGAGCGAAGAATCGCACTGGAGACAGGCCAGAGAAATGTCCCAAGCCACCTCTGCACTAACCCAGCCGTTCCTGGCACGCCGGGGAACGGGGGATGCGCCGTCTGCCCCGAGCTCACCCACACCACAGGTGTGCCAGGGGAGCAGGGCACGGCACCTGCGCTGGGCTCTCTCACACATCACCAGCTCCACACCAGCCAGTCAGCTGGAGAGGACCAGCTGCAGAAGCAAGTCTGGTGGCCTGGCAGCAGAAACCCAGGGCAGAATGGCAGGAAAACAAACGCCCAATACCAGGACTCTGCTCTGTTCCTCACACTGTCCAAGGCATTCAGTCTGTTAGTATTGTCACTGCTGCGGCTGAGAGCCATCGAAGACTTTGAACCCACGTGGAAACCACCATGGCCCAGTGAGTTTTCAGATTCAGAAAGGCAAAATCCTATCACTGAAAGTGACACGGGTCAGCAAGCCTTGGATATATAAATTCATATGGATGAAACTATGTTTATATACAATACTAATTTATATTTATATACAAAGACTACAGGGAGCCAAAGGTCAGGAGCAGAGCAGGCAGCAGAAAACACAAACAAAACACCCATGAATGTGCCTCACATCTCAAGTGAGGGGAAGCATCAAACACCCAAAAGGGTGACCAGAAACAACCATGTACCTGTGCATCATGAGCTCCCACACCGGCCTGGCCGGTGCGGTGTCTGTAGCGCGTGGTGCCGAGCACGCTGCACACCAGCCCTGACTGGCCCCGTGCTCAAGAGAGGAGGCCAATACTCCATACCTGCTTTGCCAACCCAGGTGTTTTCGGACAGACATACCAGACACAGATGTATCTGGACATTTAGCACTTGCATACAGCGACTGCTTCTATCCTCACACTGCTACACTACTGACTCGCCGTGTCCACAAACACACACGTTCAGCTGGACACGTCAGACAGTGCCAGCTTCGTTGTCACTGCATGTGTCATTAAGTACCTAACTGCAGTTTTTGTTCTGGTATTTGTTTATCCTCTCAGGCTTAATGTATTCAGATTTCATTTCCATATAGATGCAATAGATGCAGGGTCCTGCTTATAGCAACATCTGTCTGCTAGGCTTTACATCAACCCAAGGACACACCTAGCCTGTGCTCTCCAAGATCTATTGCATGGCAGGGAAAAGTAAAAATAATAATGAGTCCTACCTATGTTTAAACTCTTACCCTGCAGGTTCTGAGTTCCAAAACCTTTCCCGAAGCCCAGGGATGGGGCAGGGTGGATGGGGCAGGCTTGCCAGCTGGATGCAGTGTGAAGAATGGCACCAATCCCACCAATGTTTTCCTAGTTTAGTTCACAACAAGCATGTGCTCTGCACAGTGCTGACCTCCTCCTGGAGCTGCTTCCAGAGAACTGGTGTAGAGCAGCTCCACTTGTAGCTGACTAGTAGACAGACTCATGAGACTGAAATCCCTTTCACCACTTTTTTCTGGATGGTTTTGCTAATAGCAGTAGTGTATTCGTTAAACTACTGCTTTGTAGCACTAGTACTTGTGCAGAGTCTGGAAAGCATCCGACCCCTGAACTCTGAATCAGTGTTGAGTTTTTCCTCAGGAATAAACACAAGAAATCCCCTAACAGATCTTATCCTTCCTGAAAGGCAAACTCTGCCACAAACAAGCTGCAGCATTCCTTCCCTGGCCTCACTTCCCTATCTTCCTACAGCAGAGACTAATCCTACGGAATATGTGAAGCAGAGAAGGATTAATAAAAACATTTACTTTTCCAAGATACAACAATTAACAAATTTTCCAGATGAAAACAGAAAATAAGTCAGGAGTGAAACTTCCCAGCAGTGACCATTCCTGTATGTCAACAAGTACACTGATGTGAGCTGATTGTGATCGGTGGCTAGGCGCAGCCTGACTGAAGGGAAACACCTCCAGCTGAGCCTGGAAGCCTCTGCTAATGAGCAGTGAGAGGTACTGGATTACAGGCTGCCACGGGCACCTCCCTGCCACCACGCAGCTTCTAGGGAAGGTGGAGGCTTATGCAGGAAGCAGCTAAGTATGGAGAAACCAACAGAACCCTCTCTGTAACTCAGCAACACTCCACACTCATCCCGAAATGTTCGCTCTATTTTATTCTTACTTTGTGAGCCACAATCTGTAAAGCTAGGGCCACAAATTTTCATAAATGTGTGTAATTTCTCTTTCCACCCTGACTTAGTAAGCAGCTAGACACTGCTGACATCAGAGCCATCCCCACCTTCTCCTCTTGTACCAGACTGCCCTGGTAGTGAGTTCTCTTACTTCTCATTAACGTTTACTGCATCAAGCCCCACACTCACCAGGGGTGTGAGCACCGAGCGTGACCTGTCTGCAGTGCACTGGAGCTGTCCCTACAGCCTGTCCAGGCCCCTGCAGGCCCCAGACCAAGCCTGCCAGGATCTAGGGAACAGTCACCTTTAACAGAGGTTTCAAACAGGCAAAGTGCTTTCCAGCAAACATTGCAGTGATTTCCACCAAGGGGAGGTGTGGGGGAGGGTGGTGGCTTCAGGACTTTCTCAGCTACCGCATTTAAGCAAAAATAATTAGAGTCTAGAGTATTTACTCCACCACAACTGAGGAGGAGGGGAACCTGCTCTCAGTTCTGCAGAATGGGAGAACCTGAACCAGCTGCTAGCAGCAGTCAGATCTGGGCCATTCCAGAGGTCATTAAATACATAAATAAACTCTGCAGATATTTATTGATTAACTACTCTGATGCATGTCAGGTCATTTCTTCCCTTGTGCTACTCCATTAGGCACCCATTTTTATTTCTAGAACAGGACCAGAGCTGACTCATTCCTCAAGACTTGAGTACGTACAGAACTTTAGTGCCAAGTGGGTCTAGATGTCTCTGTCTACATTCTAACCCAAATGCAGTTAGGGGGAGGAGATCAAGCCACACAAATGTTTCTGCATTAATCTGTTCCAGGTCATTGTTTTCCCATTTTTCCCACCGACCAATTTTTGAAATTCTATTTTCGGTCTATCAGGATTTGATCTTTTTCCATGGAAAGGAAAGGTTGGGCACAGCTGAGATCTGCTCATGTTTTCCTATCACAGAACCTGTAGGGGAAAAAAGCATGCAAATATATTTCATTACTCCACACTCAACACCTAACTCCAAAGAGCAAAGGGAGAAGAGTTCTCTCTCACACACATATCTACAAATTAAAAACCGTCATGATAGTAGAGCAATCTCCAGCTAAGCACTTTCCACATGGTCTACCAGGTTACACTTGACGAACTACACTGAAACTGCTCCCAAGACACTAAGGCTTTAGTTTCCTGCAGAAAGCAGCATGGACTGGGTTTGCTAGCTGAGCTCTGGTACTGCTGGATTGGCAACAGTACCAACTGGGTTTTCATTAGGCAAACAGACTCACACTGGCATTTTTGACAAAACTGCATGTCATGTTACATATTATTACACAATCTTTAACTGTTCATTTCAGTCACTTCTGATAAAGACAACATCAACATTTGTTTCTTGATTTTGTGCCTCTGCACGTGCTGCGCTGAAGCAAATGTGCTAATCAAAGCCACAGTGAACATGCTGCCTGATCACTCTGAGGCTGCATCCAGGTGTGCAAGGTCCTTCCCAAACTCAGGCAGAGCCTCCTTGCCCAGGAATTACCAGGAAAGGCTAAAACCTCAGAACTTCCCTTCACCACAGCAAGATCTGTACAGGCAGAGAAGTAAAACATCTGCTAAACAAGTTCTTTCTCTTCACACCTACAAAACCCATTTCCTCGAGGAAGTCTTACCATCAAGCACCCTCGTATTTCCCACCCATGTTCTGCTAAGGATACAGAGCTGACAGAATCAGGTCTCCAGCAATCCAGCACGTCCCAGTCTGCACTGGTTGTATTGTGCTTTATGCAGGAGGAGGAAAGCAAAGACACAATGCAACAACCAGAGTAACAGACACCTAACAGTAGCTCAACCTCAGAGCTTGGATGTTTGAAGTCACCTCTAGGAGTGCTTCAGACTTGCTTGGTTACATTTGATTTTTCCCCTTGAAGAACAGGAAGACAAACCACTTCCCAGTCCAGGCACTGAAACTGAGACTCTGGAGACGATATCAGCATCTCACAACCCCCAAGCCCATCTCCCACTGACCCTGAGCATTGTGTGAAATCTGGTGTAACTCTTGAATCTAAACAGATACTCCCTTTGTCACAGTGTCTGCTCACTAGTTACTCACGAGGGAGAGGGGATGGTGCTGTGCTTTTCCAAACCCTCTACCAAAGCAGTTTTGTGTTTCTAACACCTACTGAAAAAAACTTCCAGTTTACAACTGAATTTCCCCAAAACTTCTGTGTTTTACTGAAACATTGTCTGTCTTCATTGTTTTTGACACTCCAAATGACAATGACTCTGAAATGGCAGTTGGCAAGGAAAAACCCTTCCCGTTATGATATCTCATAGAACACAATTAGCTTAAGTAAATAAAGCAATCAGTTCACCCTAGTGAGCAGAACTGTGCATTTGTGTGCTCTGAGGACCACGACACACCTTCACCACGTGGCAGCTGAGCACAGCCAAAACCTGTCGAGACTGGAGCAGAAAAAGCACCATTTTCCCTGTGATTTCGAGTCAAAGGAAAAGGGACAGAGAGGAACAGAGTTTGATGTCCTTAGTGAAGACAGAAAAAACCCAAACTCATCAAGATCTCGCTGAATTTTAGCTCAGTAAAAACAGAACTGAAACTGGCAAAAACATAAAAGAAATTAACTGTATATAAACAAGTTTCATTAGGATAGGAAGTATTTACTGGTCATGAACATCTGTGGAAATGAAATTTGTGCTGCATTATCATCTGAATTACACTCAAACTACTCAACCCTTCCTTACTCTGATGCAAGATAAGTGTTAAAAACACACAAAGGAAGATGTTGAGCTGATGAGCACAGCAAAGGAAGTGCAGTAGGTATCAAACCGTGAGAAACCGTGAAACAGGAGGATGGAGTAAGTGCAGTGCTCCAGGGTGGAGAGCCTGACATCCCAGCCTGCTCCCACTCCTGTCATGGCCAATATCCACCAGTGACTTACACTGCTCAATCAATCCGGATTCCAGTTATCCAGCAGGGAACCCTGATGGGAATAAACCAGTTTGGGAGCATTTTGGGGTTTGCAATTGTTTTCCTAAGGAAGGGTCAGCTCTTACTGATGGGTAACCAGTAAAACATGATCCCTAGCAACTCGGCGAGTTCTTTGCATGAACACACAAATCACTCTGCATCAACACAGCAAAGTACTGGGCTCTAATCAACTTTAAACACCTTCAGTGCACCTGTTACGTAAAACTTTGTCAAACTGTGTCTCTCTGTATTTAAACATATGGAAAGATCCCTTGGTTTTCCCCCTATGGGAAGCAGAAGTCTCCTCCTGCTCTCTTCACATGCAGTTTGCAACCTGAAATGAACTGAGTCAAGTGAACTGATGAAAACACCAGGTCGGTGTCAGCACAGAAGGCTCCTGTTGCCTTGTTCACAATTCTTGCACCCCCTTGTTCCAGGATATTTCCTGAATGGCAACCTTTGCTGCTTCAATTTCCTTTGAAACTTCAGCATAAACATGGTGCTCTGTCCCCTTTTTTCATGGTGGGATTGCTTTAACAGGTGACAGCCAGTTTAGGCATAAGCTATCCTGTTTTCACATCCAGGTTGTGCTCTGAAAATCCATTTTGGGTTTACTAATAGAGCTCATCCATCTGAATTACCAACTGGGTAAAACTCAGTGTTTCAGGTGAATGCTTTTTCCCCACCCACATCTGGCAGGGAGAGAGAGAGAGAGAGTGTGTGTGTGTGTGTGTGCACGCAAGTGTGCAAGAGAGAGTGTGTTAAAAAAGGAAAAGTAAATAAAGAAATCAATGCACACTGCAAACAAGAAAATGAAGGGCCTGAGCAGAGGAAAGGGAATGGACACCTATAACAACTCATCATAGAGTAACTGTAGCTGACAAAAAAACCAACCCACCCTTATCCATCAGTTTGTTCTGGTCAACTCCAAATTATCCTTTTGGGAAGACAGACTGTGAGTACCCAGAGAGACAACAGCATAAACCTGGATGGGCCTTTGAGCAACTTGGCCTACTGGAAGGTGTCCCTGTCCATGGCAGGGGCTGGAAGGAGATTATCATTAAGGTCCCTTCCAAACCCCACCTCAAAAGCTGGGGGGAGGAGAGTGCTTTATGGACCTGAGGAACAGGAGCACTGGGGTATGATAGTCTAAATCTCTGGATCTTGTTTCAAGATTTCTTGTCTTACTATTCCAATTCCTCCAAAGCAGGCGGATTACACGCAAACCTGGGCAGAAAGCAGTGCTGCTGCTGTTGGTGTTCCTCACCATGGCAGGGACTCTGCCACTGGAAATGCCAACGAAACCCTTGGGTTGCTCTGCAGTGACAACAGACATGGCTGAAGTTTGGGCTCCCTGTGTCCTTCTGCTGGCAGAGAACAGGATGACTCACGTTTGCAGCAGAAAGGTGGTAGATTGGTCCTTTATCCAGTCTAACCTCCTTTGCTAAGCATGGTAGCAGTTCCTCAGAGAAAGACAAGTAACTGCTACTACTACCAGCATAATCCTCCTTGGGTTTGTTTCTTCTGTCTCAGTGTGTTCTTCACTCGCTGCCTCTGTCACCTCTCTGGGGCAGTGCTGAGCGAACAGGGCACAGGACAGGGTGGGCAGTAACACGTCCATCTCAAAGTGCTCAAAAGCCGCAGTGAACCTGTGAGCCTTTCATACATCAGTCCATTCCCAAACAGCAAAAACTACGGCAGAAATACTATGTCTCTTTTAAAGCTGCTGTCAAACCTTTCTCCCACTGCACAACGTGAGTGAGACACTGCACAAGGTGCACTGAATGAAACCACTACAGAACTCAACTGAGTGAAAAACAAAACCCAGAATATGCAAGGTGAAACACACAAGGGACACACATTGTGCACAGTATCTTGCTTAAACCATTTGCCCCTCTACCACAGAACCTTCACCCAGCAGGTGAATTTCAGAAGGAAACACTGGTGCTTTGGCCATGGCTGTGATCTAATAAATTGCATTTGAACACTGGGGGCAGAGCTCAGTTGGGTGGTCACCACCAGCAGGCTGACACCAAACAGACCCATCCAGGGGCCACCAGAACGTGTACTTCCACAGCAGCTTCACGGGGCTAACTGCCAGAAGGAACTCTCAGCTACTCCTTGTTTCCTTCACCCTTCAGGGAAGTTCGTATCCCTTCTCATCTGACTCCATGTCCAGCAGTGATTAAAGACTAAATAAATGTCCAAGCTATAGAACAAGAGCCAACACAAAACCTTCCTTCAAATTAGTTACTTCCTGTACCATAATCTCCATGTCTGCTTGTGCTCGTGAGCAGCACAGCACGCAGGAATCACCTCCTGCTCTCAGCCCCACCACGGCCTGACGGATGGCTGGGTGTATGTCAGGGCAGCAGGTGAGCTCACAGCTCACTGCCAAGGGTGTCCTCTGCTCACAGAAGTCATGCCAAGGACCTGGTTCACGTTTCAGTTGTGGGAATGGGCTCCAGGTACTGTACAACTTACATCTCACAAAGTGTAAGATGTTATGAGTATTTACTTCCCTTAACCTGTAGTTTAAGAAGAGTCTAATTTCAGCGTTTATAATTGTCTGCTTAATTCTTTAAAGTACCTAATGTACTTGCTTATATGAATGGATTAAACTAATACTAAATCTGGAAGAAATTCACTTTTTGATGCTTTAGTTTGCCATCCAGAAAGAAAAATAAACCCCTGAAATCACACAAGTGAATGGATCAACCCAGAGCTCAGCACATGCTGATCAGGGACCAGGGGGATTCTGCCTCTCCACAACATCCTTGTCTAGCCTGATCAGCAAACGGGGGCACTGGGATGGATCCACCAGGACAGCAGGGAACAAGAAGCCAGCAGTGCAGCCTTGCTGCTTTCCATCTTGTGCTGCTGTTGCCATGAAGGGACAGGTTGATGTTCTTTTCCCAGTGCTTCCTCACTTGCTGGACAAACAGGCAGGTGCTGCTGCTCCAGAAACACAGAGTAGCATCACCAGGCCTTGAAAGAAAACACCTGCCATTCGTGCCCCTCGGGGTCTCCAGGCTGTGCCACCTTAGCCCTCCCAAGTCAGTGGCTATTTGCTACTAAAATTCAAAATGCATATTTTTTGGTCGTCCTCAAGAAAACCTGCAGCTTTCTGGCCCTGTGTGGGTCAGAATACATTTCTCCTAACATCACACCAAATGAAAACAGCTACACATGCCACTGCTGGGAAGGAGATGGCCATTTCTGCACTCCCGCACATGCTGCTCAAGGAGGCGACTGGATTACAACGCAGTTCTCGCACTCCACAAAAGGTTCAGGCAGGAAGAAAAAAGCCAACGCTGAACAACTGTTCAAATATGGCCTAGTTCTGAAGCTTCCCCTCCCGTCTGACTGAGCCACGGGTGAGAGCAATCCCTCTGCCAGCACCAGGCACCGAATGTGAGCAGCCAGTGAAACAGCTTTGTTGGAGGTTTTTACCCACACACACTTCCCTTGGAGGAATCAAACTAACCCAGCAGCAGCAGGATGAAAGGCATTTGCAGAAAAATGAGTTTAGAGGAAATGAAGACTTCTCCCAATCACACAATTTTCCTGAAGTGTCAGAGCCCTTCAATTCTTCAAACTTCCACCTCATGGACTGAAATTAAGGGTATGGTCCCAGTTGTCAAAACACACATTTACCATAAATAAATCCATACTCACTGCAAAGTTCTCTCTCCATGAGTTTGAAAGGCATTTGCAGAAAAATGAGTTTAGAGGAAATGAAGACTTCTCCCAATCACACAATTTTCCTGAAGTGTCAGAGCCCTTCAATTCTTCAAACTTCCACCTCATGGACTGAAATTAAGGGTATGGTCCCAGTTGTCAAAACACACATTTACCATAAATAAATCCATACTCACTGCAAAGTTCTCTCTCCATGAGTTATACTTGTGAGCAACTTCA
>NW_008692755.1:5324-10391 GCF_000695815.1 Acanthisitta chloris | reverse complement strand
GGAACCTGCTGAGCTGTAAAGGCTCTATGGCTCTTCCCTGATCCTTAAAAAAACTGATGCAACACCCTCTGCTACAAGGAGCGACAGCCTTAGAGCAGCATGACATATTGTTATCATAGAGCACCGGCAAAAGTAGGTTTGCTTGATGAAACCAGAACCACCAGTGGACACCTGTGCTGAACAAAACCAAACACATGTGGAATGCAGTGCAGGTTTACCTGAGGAATTAGAAATCCAGCATTGAAGTGCTTTTCTGTCAGTTATACCATTCAAATAGCAGCCAGAAATACTGAGAACTCTACAGGTTTGTGTCTCTTCCCCTTGAAGGACTGACAGACTCTTGCCACTGTGCTAAAAACCAGCACTCAAACCCTTCATCGTCCTCCTCCCGGCCACACACCTCAGCAACCACCTGAATCTGGTATCCCTAAACCTGCACACGTACCTTGTGTTAGACACGTGGCTCCTAACGTCTGTGTTAGCCTTTGACAGCTTACAGTCTGGGGATCCTGAGCTTTCGGGGAGGACATGCAGAGAACTTCCAGAAATTTCCTAGACACAAATTCCTTAACTGTGAGAAACAACAGCTCTGGATTTCTAAATCCCAGAGTTTAGAAATAAAACCCCCTACACACAGGCAGTATTGGAAAACAGAGCCAGGAAGTGCTGACAGAAAAAAGTTACGAATAAAATCATCTATATAAATGGCCCAAACATAAGCAATGAGTTTGGGATTTCTGGAGTTACTTGTTTTCTGTGCAGTTTGCCAAAATGCAGTGTATTACAAGAGTAGCACAGCTCTTTCTGCAAGCATTGGGCTCTGCATGCCAGCAGTAACTTTCCAGGACAGACCCCCAAATTTGCCCCAAATGTGATCAGTAAGGTTCCACTTCTGCCCCAATGGAGATCTTCCAGTTTGCTTCTTTTCTTACACGCTCCATGTTTCAAAGATGAGCCAAATGAAGTTAAGTGACCCCTTTAATACCTCATGATACACAATCTTTTCACAACATAACCAAGAACAAGATTCTATTTGAGGATCCTATAGACTCTTACTGAAGTTCCACTGTGATGAATGTTTACCAGGTGAGGAATGCTGTCACCTCAGGACTACAACTGAGGCATGAAATACTGCAGATACAACTTAGTTCTGTCAGCTTCCCAAGCCACCTAAGTCTGCAAAAGGCAGATCTCTGGATTTACAAATCCTATTACGGAGCACTCCAAAGAGTTCTTACACCATCCTTATGGAAAAACTCAGTTCTTTTGCCTGAGACAGTAATAGCTCAAGTGGGTATGATGAAACACAGCATTACTGTTCAAGCTCACCTGCATAAGAGTATGCAACTCAAGTAACCACTGCAAAGAGCTGAAGCACAACCACCTGCTGCACACACTCCAAAGCACAGACAGGATTGCTCAGCCAGTGAAAGGACCTGACTAGAGCTATGGCTTATTGCACTATCAAATCTGTAAACTTTCCAAAACTCCTGGCTGTCTGGTGATGCAGTGTGACCTCGGGGACAGAAGCTTATTCCCTCCCTTCCAAAAATATGAGACACTACCACCCAAGGGAAAGGAAGTCTCTCACAGCTGGTTGGTAACATATGGCCTGCAGTGCACTGCTCAGCACTTCTCCCTGCAGCCATCAGGAACACAGAATGCCACTAAACCACTGTGCCCAGACCACCTGAAATACTTTCCACATGTTCCAGTGGTTTGAGAAATAGGCATTGCCTTCTACCTGCCACAGCAATCACTTTGCAAACTGATTTATATTAGCAGCAAATGTATATGTAGAGGGGGAAAAGTACTGAAACATGACAAAATTTAAGTATTGAAATGTAGCAAAACAAAGCTAATCCATCAGGAGAAAAAACTGCTCCACTTAACCAACTTTAGAAACATGTAAATAGGATTTGGAGACATAAAGGACTTAAAACACACAGGTGTGTGCATCACTAATGTCAAAGAGGTCACCTGGGCAATGGTTTTCACATGAACTGCTGCACTGTTGGTGACTGCCAGGGAACAGGCAGCAGGTAACTAAGCAAAACAGGTCTGCTGCCCAGAAGCTTGGCTTTGCTGGTGATTGCCCTGCACCTTTCATCATCTGTGTCACTGGAGAGTGTTTAGAACTCCTCAAACCTGAGCAAAACAAAGGTCACTGCCTAGCTAACAACAGTGCAGAAAACCAGCTAATGTAACACACTGTAACGCTCTGATGGACATTAGATCTGGAAAAGCAAGAAAACCAACTCCAAGCCCACTCATTTGCCTCATATTAGCAGCCAGCCACGGGTCTGCCCTGCTAGAAGCCCCAGCACCAAGCTCTGGCTACTCAGGGCAGCAAAAGCTCATTGCAAGTTCATTACAAGCACCTGTGCTGTCATTGACGAGCTGTGGCCAGGCTTGGTGAGGCACACGGGCAAAGTTCTGCTCTCCAGTGCCCTCTTAGGTCCTTCTGCCCCTGCATTACAGCTGCTTTCTGCTTTGCTCCACTCTGGGTTCTGTCCCTCTCCTGACCCGCACGTTCTTCCTGTCCTCCCACCTGCTGCCTCGGGTCTCTGCACTGCTGCTGCAGCACCATCGTGTTTCTCCTCCCAGCCAGAAAACCAGCCAGCCAAAAATCCCCCCAGAACAGCAAAACCCAACCACCCTCACAAAACCACCAACCACTCGGACCAAGGGCCAAAGGCAAGAAGAATAGTCTACCCAAAGTGAACTCTTGTAAAAATCTTGTCAATGTGTATTATAAAATAAATAAAAAAAGGTTCTTCTCTACTAAAAAACAATAAATTGTGTTTGCTATCACATTGATAGAAGTTTTACACAGCTATAGGTATTTAGCTTCCTCCCTTCACAACAGGAAAGGTATTTGATCCCCAGCTTAAAATCTGAATCTCAGAACATGTAAGAACTGTATATTTGTAAACAAAAACAACCCTGAAAAACATGAAGTATTTCCCTGCATCTGTTTATGCCACATTCCTTACAAACCCCCAGGTGTGTGACTCAATCACTGGCTCTCTCTTACTGGCCTCAGTTATCTTTCTTGAATTACAAACATCTAAGTCTATAGATGAAGCACTCAGAAATATTTCTCTTACCTAAAAAATCCAAAAAGACATATTGCAAACATGGGGAGAAGCATGAGGCGAAGTACTTGGGTTAAAATGTGTTACATATTCTATGCTGTTTGAGACAACCAGTATAATTTGCTTTGTGGACAAGCTAGCCAGTCCAAACCTGCTCCAATAAACTCTGCATGGCTTTGTGAGCTATGTTCCCCATGTGCTCACTAGCCATAGGAGCTAAGTCACAGATTTGGGAAGCAAATCATTTTGAAAACAGAAACAACCAAGTAACCACTACTGCAACTCGACCTATGGAACACACTGCAGTGAAACACCAGCATAGCACAACAGGTATAACAGATAACAGCAAAACCCAAAATATAAACAGAAAACCCAACCAGTCCCTGAACCTTCCCCGCACTAACTTGTTTTAAAGTTCATTAAGTCACATTGATTACAAGAGCTACCGAAGCTCAAAGCAAGCTACCTGGGACCTCCTGACTTCCCTCTCCTCTCGGCCTTGCTCCCCAGCACCACACTGGGTACCTTCCCTTCACACCAAAAGTTTGTCTGGTTTTCCCCGAGACAGGTAGCTCTTCCCTACCTTAGTGCCGTGGAGAGGCTCAGCAGCACTCCGGGCACAGAGGAGCAGAGAGGAGCAGAGAGGAGCAGAGAGCTCAGGACCGGAGCACTCAGGGTACAGAGGAGCACAGAACTGAAACAAGCGGGGCATAAAGGAGACCCCTCCTACCAAGGGCTGCAGATCACTAACTAGGCAGGTTTTCCAGAGACAGCAACGTTTTCACTACCTGCCTAATAAAATGCTGGTCCTGTATGCAGTGTGCCAGGAAAATGCAGATATTGCAACTACTTAAAAGACTGGTAATGTAACATGTTTTTACCACTGGCTTTAAGTAGTGTGAAATCAGTAAAAAGAGGCTAAGAGACAAGTTTGCCATTCCTGAGGAACCACTTTTTCCAGATACTTTGTATCCATAGCAGCTACAAAGAAATATGGTCTATGCCAACTTCACAGAACCCTCTGTGACTGTAACTGCACTGCCACACACCTCTCACCAGAGAGCAGAACCCTCTGTGACTGTGACTGCCACAAGCTTTACCAGAGTGATAGATGAGGGAGAGGTGAAACATTCAATGCCATTAATAAAAACTATTTTTGGTTTTGCTCTCCTACATTCTCAATTCTCCATTACCCCTACCCACTGCTGGTATTTTCCACACCAAAAGTATTACTGAGAAGGGCAGTAAACCTCAGTGTCACCATAAAGATTTTTGGTTTGTTTTGTTGTAAATGAAATGGAGGAGAGAAAATAAATGTGGGAGGTTTTTTTTTTATTTTTGCATGATGTAGAACACATACTAAAATGGGTTAGAAAAAGTGAGCCCCAGCCAAATCCCGTGGGGTGAAAAACATGTAAAGCCAAAGTGTTTCAGGTGAATTTTCAAAACTGTAGCTATCCAGCCTTTAAATCTTTCAATCTCCAAACTACCTAGCACACAGATTAGGCAAAATCCCACTGCAACCTCGGCATGGGATCTCCAGTTTATGGGAACACACACTGCAAGCTCAGCCCAGCAATGTGCAGTAGTAGAAGGACCTACAGATTACTTTTAACCATCACTTCATATCCAGCCATGGATTACATGCCAGGGTGCTTCAGCCCATCTGCAGCTCAAGCAACGTGGTTGTCATTCCATTACAGAAGTCCACAGTCCTCTGCACGGGTCCACTAAAGCCCTCCAAGCTACACTACCTGCTTGGATGGCAATACAACTGTGTCTGCTGAACAGCCGTGCCGCGTGCCAAAAACGTGACACTGGTTAGTAAGTTTCAGGAGCAGCTTTCCCTATCTTCCACTGCACTGGAATCCAGTCCAGAGCAGTCAGAACAGCCACCAGCTTCAGAGACAGACAGGAACAGCAGCAAAGATCACAAAATGCAGCAATCTCTCCAGCAGTCTGAAGGCAA
>NW_008692755.1:0-5313 GCF_000695815.1 Acanthisitta chloris | reverse complement strand
AAAGTCCTTTCTGCCAGTACTGGAGTCTGGAGACACAATTTTCTGCATGCACAGAGGTGGCAAGAAACGCAGCGACTTCTCTTTCGGCAAAGTGCTGAGATTTTCACAGGCATCATGAAGATGTTGCACAAAAGCTGCAGCTTCACTGAACAGCTGTTCCTCTGAATCTGAAGACCAGAGCTGAATTGTTTTAGCAAACACAAAGTCTCATGCATGTCCCATAGTTCAACAATAGTGGGAGAAGAGTGAGGTGCGAGGAGGAGCGGAAGGAGCACAGCCCAGCAGCATCACCTTCCACCAGGGAAAACACAACTCCACCAAGCTTCAGTCAATGAGAGCCGAGAACTTCTGGAACATTATAGAGCCCTATATGAAAACCCTACAGAAGTGATTAAAAAAAGAAACAGGGAAAGAAAATCCTTGAGCTGTTGATCTTCCCATTTATTAGCTTAGTTATTCTGAAAGTCCTAAATTCAAACCTCTTTCCTACCCCCTGCATGCTGTGGTTGTGCAGCACAGACAGTGAGCAAACAGCACAGCAGCACCAGCCTTGGCAGCCCCACAAACCCATGGAGAATGCAAAGCTCCCATGGGTGGACACACTTCTCTCAGGTCAGCTGAAGAGTAAAGTATTCTTATCTGCTTGCCAATTTAAACAGCATGCAGTGGCAAACAAAATCAATGTGAAAGAGGAAAGTCTTGAGAGGCAGCTCAAGCCCTTCCTGTAAGCTCAGAATTTCAGCAGCTGCAACCTTATTAACTACTACAAGTTTAAAAGACACTTTTAATCCCTCTGAAACTGGGTTTCAAGTATTCAAAAAGCAAACAGGAGCAGTTTGTGGTAACTTTTGAGCTACAGACATTGTGAAACTGAAGTGTGTGAGGGGGAAGCATAAGAACAATCAGAGTAATATGATTCTGTGATTCACCAGCTTAGACAAACTAGGAAAATAAATATTTCAAACTGCTAAGGCTCCCAGATTCCCATCCAATGTACATGTTGCTTATCTGAACAGCCTGTGAGATCCCAGCCTGGAAACCTGATTGCAGGTTCGGAACACGGGCCACAGGTTGTACCTCAGGAAACAACACACCTGAAGGACTCTGTCAGCCCTTCCTGGCTGTCAGACCTGTCCTTACACCTCTGCGAACCCAAGCACATCTCCCACCTGAACTACACACACTGGGGCAGTATGTTACCACACGTCACATACCTGCACGTGTCTGAGTGAAAACAGCTCTGCCTCCCTCCCGCTTCAGCGCCTGTGCTCCGAGGAGGCACACACTGCCAGCAGAGGAACTTCACTGAGCTCCAGCGAATGCCACCAGCGCAGCACGTTTGAACCAACAGATCCCAGATCTTCATCCCGGGACAGGAGCGAAGTTTCACAAGAGGATTAAGATGCTGTAAGATTGTGCTGCCCATGGGAGGGACAGTCAAGCAAAGGATGGATCTGATCCAGCTGAAAACTAACCCAGAGGAAAAGGAAGAAAGTGTCTGCCGTCCGTCCCTGCTCGGAGAACCAGCTGGCAGCGGGGGCACCCTGGCAAAGGCAGGCAGCAAGCACAGCCTGGCCAGAGCCTGACGGACAAGACTTCCTCAGTGGTGGCAGCTCAGGTTTACACCAGCTGAAGCCACTTGTGAAGCTTTAGGTCAAGTTGCTGTAAATTGAGGTTAATCTAACTGCAACCAATTGTCCTAACACAATCACACGTTAGTACTTTTGGCTCTGCATTAGCAGAATGAGTTCTGGATCTGTTCCAGCCAAAGTAGTTCTTCCCGAACTTGACAATGCCTAGAACTTCACTGCAGGACCCTCTACACATGCCATTTGGTCAATCTGAAGCTTAGATTTCACTCTGACTGGCTATCCTGTGTCAAAATACAACTTGTCCTGCTCCAGCTACAGCCTGCAATAACCCAACCCACTCTCTTTTAGAGGGACACACTTTCAATCAGAGCATGTAAAGGTCATCAGAGGCTAGCAGTGCTTGAAGTGAAGAGTCTCTTCATTCCTTTCAGTTTGCTAAACTGAAACCTATTGTGCTGACTAGCTGCAAAAGGAGGTCAGCACAAAAACTCCTTGTCCTAAAGGACAGTAATCACACAGGAGCATCAAGCGTGTGTTGGTATGAAAAGGAGAAGAAAAATGGGAGAGGCTGTGGAATAAGAAAGACACAGAGATCCACCCTTATAGGCAGAGGAAAATAAAAAGGGTTACACAATGACTCCTTCTATGATGCTTATGAAAGAGAAGGAGCATTGCTGGCCTGGGATTTAATTCTGGTATCATCCCAGTCTTGCATTTACTACTGACTTTACCCCAGTGTGAGCAAGATCAGACACAGCTTATTAACTCAAGAGATGCTTAATCCTACTTAGTCATCAGGTACGAGAAGGGCTACAGTATCTAAACTCTTGTGGAAAATAATGAAACATCTGAAAAATCATCTTACTTTTTCACTTTTGCAATGCCAGATAAATACTTTTCCTATATTGTAACTGACGAATTCCCAAGCACCTCTAAAGTAAGTGAAATAGCAATATTGCCTGAGCAGGAACACAAGCAATGTGCACAGGTTTATGAACACACACATTGGTGCATATTAAATACAGCAGGTGTGAGCTTTAAAAAACTGCTCCCAACCTGACAGCATTCCTCAGCACTCAGTCCTGTCATTACCTGTGAACCACTGGGACAAGGTCAGGTGTCACACTTTTCACTCGGGAGACCTTTCCCAACAAAAAGGAGAGACGGAGGGAACGGAGAAACTGCTTTTCTGTGGTGGAACATCTGCCAGCGAGGAAGAGCTGTAAGGTGATGTCTCTAACTCTGGCTGTGCCGGCCTGTCCCTGCAGAGGAGCTGAAGGAGTGGCCTGCCCATCTCCCTCCCCTCGGCAGGGCAGTGTGATCCCCGAATTCCAGGGGGCAGCACACGAGCCAGAACCGGTACAGCGAAGCACAAGGAAATTCCATGTTTTCCAGCCACATTTTCTCTGCCTCTAAACTCTGAATTGGCATAATATGCTTTGGCAGGGGAACAGAAATGATGATCTAATAGTCACTTGACTCCTGTCACCAATTTCTCTGATCTAAATAACATTTTGTGCTCAGGGTACTTAAAACTCAGTTTCCTAAGGGCTGCTTTTAGGGTTAGAAATGGTCAGTTTGACAGTAGCTATCAAACCCACTGTGATGTTAAACAAAAGAGGCTTTAAAGAGCCTTAAAACAGGAAGAAGTAGCTCCAGCCTCTTTGTGCTTCACAGGAGGGCTCAGATGCAAATAGATGTGCATTAGAAGGTCAGTGTGGTAATTATACATGTGGTGTTTCACTGGACAAGGAAATGCACAGTAAGAACAACAGTCACAGGGATAAGCAGCTGAGGTGATATGACCTGCAGTATTTATTATACATGTGGCTATCCTAAATACACATTATTTATGATTTATTCTCTAGACCGTCTGTGCATGCACACACACACACATAGATGCAGAAGGCTCTGCTGCACTGAAAGGAGGAAACGAGAGAGCAGATTAGGTCATAGAGAACCAAAGAACCGAAATAACATGCTGGTGTTTCCTGGAACCAGTCTGAGGATGAGCAGCAGAGTTTTGGATGGGCTTACATTTCTCCCAGTTTGAAAACCAAGCTGGTATGGCATTTTAGTAATCCAATTCCAAAGCACAGAAAACCACCTTGGGCTCTGCCAGGTTGACCTGGGGTGGGGAGGGAGGGTCCTCACAGACACTTACAGACAACTGTAACGTTGTGTATGCCCCAATCAATGTCTGTACGGGAGCAAACTAGTCCTGAACCCCCTGTTCTCTGCAAGCAGGAGAGGATGGAAGCTATAAATCCAGATAGTTCAAAATTCAGCCAGTGAAAACTTGGTCTATAGCAGCACAAACGCAGAGTAGACCATGATTCATGCAAAGCAGCCGAGCCTATGCTCCTACACCCCACTTTGAGGAGAGGCTCCCACTGAGAGCTGCTTGTCAGCTGGCACAGCCTCAAACAGTGGAAACTGCGTAATCCCCTTGGTGAACTCGGAGGAGAGGGAGTGAACTGTGGGGGTGGCGACAAGGAGACTGCACAAATCGCAGGGCTTGTCCTGCAGCCAATGAGGGGAACCAGAGTGCACGGCTTTCAGTAATCATCCTCACAGCTGCCTTCTCACCCCGCTTGCTGCAGGGCGCTCGGCACATGTCAGCACCAGCTTCGGGAGGGTGCACCGGGTGACAGCTGCCTGGGTCCAGCACACACCTCCCCTCCCTCCGGAGCATCCTTCGTTTGGCAAGGAACACACAGATAATACCTTCCTTTGATTTGCTCTGATAAAAAAAAAATTAGAAAAGTATTCCTTGCTGTCCTCATCGCATTCACTGCCATTTAACCCTGACTGCTGCATTTCCAAATCGTGTGGTGTGATAATCTGAGGGAAGAATTTAACAGTGACTGTGCATGAGGAGTAACTCAGTAGCAGATCCATATAACAGTTCCACTCAAACCTCTCCATGGAGTTCACCAGAGAATACAGAAAGTGAGAAACCCCACAGGGTAATTTTCTGTTTGCTCATGTGAAACAAAAAAGTTCAATAGTTTCACTAAATAAAAAATATGAAGCACATAAACAGTGAAACTTCCAACGCTGTTATGATTGCTAGAGATCAAGAGGTTTGGGGGGTTGCTCTTGGTGTTACTACGAAAAGCATAAGTGGCTCAAATAAAATACTTTTCAACTGCTTTGAAAGGAACAATTTCCCAGGTTTTAAGTGTTACTTCATGTACCCAGAGATGACCCCTAAAGTACTCAGACATGAGTCAAAAATTGTAACTAACACTTTACAAGTGACATGAAGCAGATGATGTTTCTAAACTTCTTGGCAACACTGGTGTACCTTCTTACAAAAGAAAATAAAAAAAGATGGAAATGGGTCTCTAAGGCATTCACATTTCTAAGATCAAAGGCGCAGTGCACAATGAGTGCATTTAAACAGCATGATGACCACAGCACAACAGTTCAGTTATCACTAATTTCATGGCAAACTACCCTTTACTGAGGCTACTCTTAGCTCGGCAAGTGTCCCAACCTGAAACAACCCTGCAACAGACAGAGCCCGAACTGCAGTTCCTCCTTTTGTTATTTGTTTCCACAACTTTCACACTATAGCTTGGCTTTGTGTGTCTGTCCCACGACTGCACGGGAAGGCAAACAGCTGAGCTCCAATCTCAAATTCTTGGCTGCAGTGCTTGGGCGCAGGGCTCGGGGGGCAGGGGAAGGGCCGAGCCCGGAGCGCAGGGCTCGGGGG
>NW_008692754.1:0-4178 GCF_000695815.1 Acanthisitta chloris | reverse complement strand
TCTTAGAGGTCTTTTCCAACCCAGTTGGAAATGATTCTATGATCTCACAGTGCTCCTTGAACCAAGAATCATTTTTAAAAGCCATGAGATGATCTAACATGGTAGTCACAGTTTTGAGGCAATTATATATGTTCGTGAATAAGAGCTCTGGTAGCACAGTGATTGATGTAATAATCAGAAACTATTGGTTGATATCAGTGTAATTCAGGGCAGATAAAAGCCTTTCATTCAGAAGGCATCTATAATATTTAGTTCTATTTGACACTCAGGTGGTAAAATGGGCAACAGATTCGCTCAGTGAAAATTACCTACATTTTAGTGAAATTACCAAATGGAAGAAAACAATAGAAAAGGATATGGAAGGATGAAGAAAATGACCCTTCTCTTATTACTACCTTTTTAAAATCAGAAACCAAAACACAACAACATGTTCTATGCTCTATATCCATTAAAGAAGGAAGTAGTTCTATACATGTGAGGGAAAAATGAAGAGGTTTCTTGAAGAAGAAACTACTAATTACTTTCAAAGTGCTAGTTGATATTGAAGTTCTACGTCATCTTCAGATAACTGTAGACAGCATCATCTTCAATTTATCTCTGTTTAGGCAATGAGCAGCTGTGATGCAAATGTTGAAGGGAGAGGTAATGTCATTGAACAGAAAGAAAAACTCCACATTACTTTTCAGGTCTGTGTCAGTAACCTCATTTACCATCAAAATAGCTTTAAATCTTTATAACAGTGATCACAGCCTTGGTGGCCACTGGAATCTCTCATTACTTCTAGAGTGTCCAGACTCTGTTAGAAAGAATCTGTGCGTTTCCCACTCAAATTTAGTCAGAGAAAGTCTTGCATTTGTGTTCTCCACTCTCACTTTTGATAAATCTCTGTATTCAGTGTTAAAACATTGATCTCAAATGTCTAAAATTGTTTCCTATGCAGAAAAGTCCTATGAGGACTAGGCATAAGCTTCAAAAATAATGATTCTTGGTTCAAGGAGCATTGTGAGATGAGGCTAATTGTGTATATAAAAAATGGAACCACAGAATAAATACTTCAGAGGAAAATTCTGGAAGTTAATTACTATACACATAAATAATATTGTGAGAAATGATAAAAACTAAAACCAGTAGCACAAATTACTGGTGTCACTGCATGTTAGTGATCCCCTGGTAAACACTGAATTAGACTCAAAGATAGACATCTTCAAACTTCTGTAAAGAAGCATTTCTAGTTAGCTGGATGATGACACTCCCCCAGTAAAGCATTATTTACTTCCTGTAATGTCAATGTTTCACTGATATTATTTCAGTGCATGTCAGACAGATTTTTCTGGTAGCTTATCTCCCAAGCCTAGAATTCCTTGCCATTCCTCATGTAACATTAGACACTTTGTGTACATACTTGAGAAAGGTTTTAAACAACATATTCACACTTGATGTGCCTGGGAAGTAGGAAAAAACCTCACTCGTTTTTCATGCAGACTGACACCACTCTGGGAATGAAGTGGTCTCTGATATTTGATTTTAATATTCCTTGGTGAGTTGCTGAAAACAAACTGCCTGCACAACTTCAGCAGACACCCCTTTCCCTGCTGCATTCATTATCTCCCAGGAAGCTTAACAGAGAAGGGAATCATTGCAACTCCAGACCCTTTGAAAATATAATGCAAACTCCACTTTTGTTTAGTGTTTTTCATTACACAAGGTAGCCATTCTCCATAGTTTATGGCTTTTCATTAATTAAAATTAAAATGGGTCATCCTACCTCATCAATTGTATATAAGAGGAATCTTTACCACCAAACAAACAGTAGAATCCTTAGGATTTACCACTTGTTTTCCAAGTGAAATCTCCAGTGAGAAAAATGCAATTAATTTTTTTCTCAAGTTCAGTGTTTCAATACTCTCATTTGTTTAATCCATATTAGCAGGTCCTTAAAAATGCAAAGCTTTTTGCTCTGGCTGAAGATAAAACTCTCCCCTGCATTTTCATTTCATTATTCTGAGCCACAGTTACAATTATGTATATAAAAATACACGTACCAGAGTACAGGTTGTTGTGTGAGAGAGCCAGTGGTAGTCCTGCCACTCATGTGTCAATTTAGAGACATTAGAGACAGTTTTGTTTTCAATGGTTATTGTTCTATCACTTGAGTAAATTTTAGCTGAGCTTCATTGTAAGTTTATCTGATGGTGAAGCTTTGGTGAGGACTAGGCATAACGTGATGGGTACTGCAAACTGCATTAAGCCTTGACAATTAACCAGAAAATAAATAAATCAGTGGAGGAATTAGTACATGGAAGGGTTGCCCCAATTAAAACAAGCCATGTAGGCACAGAGATGACCATTTGTCAAGCTAAGCCAGGAAAGGCAGACTTCAGACTGATGCTCATTCTTTTGTCTGAGCAGTGAGATTTCAAATTCCTGTGGAATAAGAAAAAGATCTAATAGCATTCTTGACAAGGAAAATTGAGGGAATGAGAACATCCATTGTAGGACTGACTGATAAAATTATTTCATTGACACTAACATAAAGATAGATTTAGACAAAAAGTGTGCTGGGCAAGTGATGGATTAAGCCTTTCAGTATACAAAGAGGCTTTCTTTTGCATCTGACTCTAGTGGAGATAAAGAGATCATTTTCCTGTGCAATTTGACAGGAAGGTGCAAGTACCGTGGAGGAAAATCAGAATAAAAACTGCAGGTGAAAATATATTGTTTAAAATACTTTTTTTTTAGAGGAGGAACCTAAAGAACAAAATTGTAGTCAAAGATAACAGAATCAACACATTTCAGTAACACTACTTGAATGCAAATTTTGACATGTCTTGATATAAGATCTGTGGTTTTATTCAAATAACACAAAGAAAACATTTTGTGTCACAAAGAAGCTTCAAGTTTCAAAAATTGCTTAGGAGCATCTAACAGCTGAAAGCTAGGGATTTTCATCCCAGAGTGCATTTTTTGATAGGGGAAAGGAAAACAACACTTCGCAGAAATTATATCGCTATTTTCCAGATCTATCTAGCTTGAATTGTGAAGCTCATGCAATAATAGCTGAGAGAACATCCTCAGCCAATGCTAAGAAGTGTCAAATCAAATCTGCAAAGTTGAGCTTCCCATTAATGTACATGAGCATCTAAGAACTGCATAAAATAAGCTTTATTCAAGCAGTTTTTGATCAGAGATCCAATGATAAAGCTAACTGCTCTAACCCTACTGCACCTGACAAAAGAGGGTAGGAAATAGAACTACAAGACTCAGCTTTTGCTTCTAGCTTGGATTGTGAGCATTATGCTACATGAAAGTAAAAAATAAGTTTGCTTTTCAACTGGTGCTTGCTAAGTGTGTTGCATTGTTCAATAGCTGTCTTGGCTCCCCATTCGAGTTCACATACACACTGTGTAAAATTTGCAGAGAATCTTTAGCAGCTTCAGAAAAAGAAGCTGTAACTACAACTTCTGTGCAACATCTGTGATGCTTTTCTTACTGAGAGATGAATTTGAGGGTCTTGCAGTGAACAAACTCATCTGTTGCAGAGAAAATACAATCTACCAGGGGAAAAAAAATAGGAATTAATATTGGAATCTTTGCTTTGTAATTCAATTTTGCACATCCTAATGCCAGCTGTGACCACAACTAAGGTGAGCAAAGAGGTGAAACTTGACTGGTTGTAAGTTAACAGAGCAGGGCTAGTCTAATTACTGGAGACAGCTATATCTATAGCCTTTCCCATATAATCTTAGATAAAGGTGTTATCTCAGCTATAAAGCAGCAAGGAAGTACAACAGCTCTGACAGCTCCTTTTGCTCTGATGCTAGAGCAGAGGGCATGACTCAAAGGGATTTTAACGGGCCACGAGTGGTCTGGACCACAGGGAGCTCCGGGGATGGCGAGCAGAGCAAAGGGCTGCGAAGCCAAACACTGGGAATCTTCTCAGCCAGCACCACACGCAGACACAGGAATCTCGCGCTGCTCTCGTACCTGGAAAGTGATGTGCACTGGGTTTGTGCCTCTCTGTTGGCCCCTCGAGGCTCTGTGCAGCCGCAGCGGGTGCAGGCTCAGCTGGCACAGGGCTGATTGCCGGGGCTCTCAGCTCCGGGGGCCGCTAATTGCATTGCCGTAATTCCTGCCCTTCAATGCGGTGGGTGGCGAGGGGGAGACGAGCCGGGGGAGGC
>NW_008692753.1:14588-25654 GCF_000695815.1 Acanthisitta chloris | reverse complement strand
AGCACGGTGCCATCGCCCACTGTGTGCTCTGCGTGGCTTTAAAGAGTTGGTGCTGCTCATGAGTGGAGACGGTTCTGGTTTGGGGCTCTTATGGTGCTGTACATAGATAACAGGCAGAAATGCCTCCCCTGCCATCGTTTCCTCCTTCTGAAGGGACACACACACGCTGTGTTAAACTTCCATGTTTGTCATTGATTTTTTTTGTTGTGAGAGCTTCCCAGCTGAGGAATCTTCTACTGGTGCTTCGTGCTGAGGACAGTGCTGGTGTGATGGGTGCCTCTCCCTGAGGGATACTGTGCTGGAATCTCTGCCTCTCACTTGCTGTGCTCTTGCTGGCAGGTGCAGTGCGAGAGGTGAAAGCTCCGAGCGGTGGCTGGTGGTGGATGTAGCACAGAGTGCTGGGAACTGCCTGGTTGGAGGCCGAGAAGTGAAGTCTGAAATGGTGCACCTCCAGGGTATCGGGTGCTTGTGCTGCCAATGAAGCGATCAGTGCTTTGAGGAGATTTTTAGTTCCTATCTGTAGGAAGGAAACATGGGCACTAGTTCCCCATGGTGGATGGCAGTGTTCCTCTCTGCTGTTGGAAGTCTGTCATGGCTAATAACACCAAACCTGCCATAAAATATAATGAGCTTCTTTTGTCTGAGGCCTGAGCGTGAAGGAGGAGAAACCTTCAACTTTTGGGTTATAATGCAAGTGCTTTGGTCACACATAGGGATACAAGGCAGAAGTGAGGTGTTACTGGAACTGCTAACTGAAAATTTCTCGATGACCATAATCATACAGTGATGTGTAGCCTTAAGGGATTTGTGTGTGTGGCTTTTCCTCTCCTGTTTGTGTCCATAGGAAGCCTCAGGGTTTGGCTGTGTGATCTCAAAAAGAAATTCATAGGCAGGAAATGTGGCTTTCTGCTTCCTTGATGCTTGGTGTTATAGACATGCTTCACCAGTTTTTAAAGGAAATTTTGAAGTGTCTAAACACTTGGGTTTAAGTTTCTGGGGAGATGGGGTGTTTGATTAAGATAATTCTTTTGTTCAATCATGGAAGACACAGCAGTGCCTCAACCGTGTTTGAATAAATTTGGAGCATCATTCAGCAGAGTAAAGAGGTGGTTTGTGGAGATTTCCTCCATGTGAAGAATAAAGAGGAAAGACATTTCAGTGTAGTTAACATTGCCTCTTGTAGTGCTTTGCTTTCGGAAAAAGGCCATTTGAACCATGACTTTGGATTTTTGCATGTCTCAATCATTCTCATTTCTCAAGCTAAAATGAAAAAAAAGCCCCCAGAATATGCATTGCACAGTTCCCTTTGGTGGCCAAATGTAAAGGCAGTGACATCTTCAAAGAGAAGGTTCCCATGGGCTCTGCTGTGTGAAATGAGCTGACATTGCCAGCTGATGAGACAGGGAGGAAGTGAGTGGGCTCCAAGTGCTCAGCTGTCCATGGCCACAGCCCCAGAGGAGGTGTGTCTCAGTGCCCTTAACCCCCTCGTGCTCCGGAGGGTAGTGTGGCTTTGCTCTGCTTCTCCTGGTGAGGAGGTTCCAAGGTGCAGAGGGTGCTGTGATAGTACCAGCATGACAGTCCTGTTTGTTGAACAAGGGGAGCTGTTGTCTTGCAGACTAATTAGTGTGGCTTCAGGAAGGGCAGAAGGAATGGGGAGAGTCTAGACAGGAAACACTTAGAGCATAGGTCTGGATTTCAGCAAGAGGGAGGTAAGAATCTCTAGGAAATATTGCTGTGGAGGAGCTCTGTAACCTCATCAGTATCCAACACCCCCAGTGAAATACTGAGAGAAACCACCATAAACTGTTGTTGCCAGCTCTAATGTGACACAGATATTCCAGGTGAATTTGCTCCTCTTGTCATGATGGTTGATCATCTCTTCCTGCCTTCTAAAAGGCACTGGGACAGCAGGAGACCTGGCAGGTCTGAAGGGTGAAAGCAAGGGAGGGAGAGACAGAAAGAAAAGTCCCAAGGAGCGGTGCCCTATAGCAGAACAGCTGGCCAGATGTTCCCAGGTGCTTTGAAGATGAAGCACCACCGACACACTCTTCAGCCTTTAAGGCATGGGAGGAGCTGGAACTGCTGGCTCTATAGGAAATGTTCCTACTTTTAGCAGAAGACTTGTTAGCTTTGTGTTTTGTATAAACTTCTGAACATTAAGTGGACTTGGATAATATTTACATAGTGAAAGTGAAGGAGGTTTTTGCTTCCAATAAACCAAAGAGTACAGCTGTGGCCTTAGCAGAGAAGTCAATTGCACCTAAAAATGCTTTTGCTGGTGTGTCATTACTTGGAGAGATCCACTGAGGAAGCAGTTGGTGGTTCTGTTGTTCTGAAGGACATTTGTAAGCCAGGTCACGGAGGTTTCTCCTCAGACACTGCTTGGCAAAGTCCTTTATGATTCTGAAAATAGGATATGGGGAATGCAGATTGAGCTGACAGTTGGCAGCCTTCCAGCCAGATGGGATTCAGGCTCCTTAAAGACAGGGATAGCCATCCCAATGATTTGGAAACATGAGAGAAGTACCTGGCAGAAAGAAATGGCTCTGAAAGGACAGTGCAAAGTGTTCTGCTAACGTGGAAATAACAGTCTGCATGAGTATGAGAGGGTGAAAATTGGGGAGCAGGAGCAGCTGGCAGGAAGGGAAATGAGTGTTGGAGTAGGTTAAATGACAAGTGAATCAGCTGTGTGCTGTCTGTTGTGGAGGAAGATTAACCTGTGGAGATCCATAAACACACAAAGCACGTGCACCTTGGTACATGTGAGGCTGCACTGAGCTGTTGTGTCCTGTTGTGGGTCCTTTTTTGGATAGGTATGGTCTGACTGGAGAGAGAAGCCAGAACAGCCTAATATGAACAGGTTCCAGAAGGAAATAGTGAATGTTGATGTTCCTTAGTTGAAGGAAAGGAGAGGCAAGTATGGCATCCCAGAGAAAGGAGGGAACAGTTCACCTCCTTTGGGGATTGGAGGTATGGCTTAAAGCACCACCAGCTTGATCTGCTGGAGGTCAGGGATGCTCGTGGAGATGCTCCTTGTGGAATGGCCCTGATGGGCTGGATGGCTGTGTAAGGCCTTTGGCACCTCTGGTGAGCAATCCCCTGCCAAAGTGCAGGGTGACTGCTGTGGCTGACCTCAGCTTTTAATTGTAACTGCAGGTAATTTTAATGAGTTTGGGTATTTAATGCTTTAGCAATGTGCATCTTTTGACTCACACATGCATGATAGAAGATTAGAACTTGTTGCTGGTTTGTGTCAAGCAATCCTCTTCCTCCTCCTCTGTGTGTGGCTTATGGCATGTTCCCTGTTAGTGTCTGCTTGCAACCTGAGCTGCTCATGTGCTGCTGAGCTTGTTTGTATGAAATTGGTTCATTTTGTGGTGGAACAGGCCACAGTCTGAACATTCCACTTCTTTTTTTTGTTTTTAATCTTTGTGTTTTGCTTCCATCAAAGAGCATACCTTTGACCCTCCCTTGATAGGCTGGAGAAGGAGTCACAGCCCAGGAAGGATGCTATTTGAGCAGTTGGGTGTAGGTGGATGTGGCTGTGTGCTGTAGTTCTGTAACTGAGCCAATGATCCATGGGCTTGCCAAGGTCTAGGAAAACAGGGGGTGCAGCATGACCTTTGCTGAGTCTAGATCTTGCCTGTCAGGTGAACATCCCAGCACCTTTCCTCAGTGCCTGGAGAGCCGTTACGGCTATGATGTATTCCGATGGCTCTCATGCTCCCACATGCCGTGGAGCATGCACGGAATTCCTACTGTGGATTTGAGGCAGGGAGGGGAAGATGATTCACATCTTCCTAGTTACCTCCAATGCTTGGTAATTAATGGCAACCTTTAATGAGATGAGATAAATATGGTGGATGTAATTGTGTTTTTCTCTTTGGAAACACAATCTTGACCAGTGTTCCACGTGGGAATGGATCATCAGCAGCGTGTTCTCAGTGGTGACGTGGTGCAGCTCCCACAGCTGCCTTGGCTAGGGGCAGGAAGCACCTGAGGAATAGAAGTCCTGTAACTTAATGAAAAATGTACTGCAAACTGCAGTGTTTGAGAACCATTGATGCACTGCTGTGGAGTTCCTCAGAGGAGCAGGAGAAGATGCTACAACAAGCAGTGTATCTTGGGGAAACAGAATACAAACATCTTCAAACATCTTGCATGGAAAACAGCTGAGTGTCTGGGTTGGGTTTTTGTTGTCATTTCTGCCTTTCCTTAATTGCCATGAACTAAACCACCTTTACTTTGTGCTGAAATATCTGGATGGATTCTCATGGACAGTGACCATGACTGGATGGTCATGTGCTGCAGGCAAGTATCTGATGGTGCCTCACAGCATGCTGGATCCAGGGCTTATCCCAGCTGCTGCAAGAGCTGCACACTGCCTCCTTGCTGGAATTTTGTTTTGTGCTAATTGGGTCAGGCTGAGTCTGTTTTTCTTCCTGGGGTGAGATAAGGACTGACAGTGTCAGTCACTAGAAGGAGTGCTGGGCGCTAGGTGGGACCTGAGGCGCCCAGTGTGTTATTGGATTAAGGACACATCTCTCAAGGTTTGTGTTTCTTGGTGGGAAAAAGGTCTGTCCCTAGTCACTGGCCCTTGTAGGAGGAAGATTTAGGAGCAAGGTTGCCTTTTTGCTTGGCTGCACTTGTCCTTTTGATTGGATTTTTGCTGGACCACTCTGTGCCCTCCTGAGGGTTGCTGGTGATGCGTGAAATGCTGCCCAGGCCACTCAGCGTGGAAACGAGTGCTTTGTGAAGTGAGGGTTAGTGCCAGGGAGATACTGCTGGAGACTCCCCAGCCCCCCATCCCCTCCTAAACTGGGGATGCTGAGGGGAGGGAAGTAGGGGAGAGAATGGTCAGAGTGTTCAGAGAGTTGAAAATTGTCCTCTCGTAGTGTTGTTTCTCTAAGAAGATCTTCTCGGAGTTGCACTCTTCCCAGAAATCCCTCCCAGTTCTGCTTCATGTGATGATTCACTTCTTTGTCTTCTGCATCCAGGCAGCTCTTGGAGAGACGTGCCACGTTCTGAGGGCTGTGAAGGTTGGCTGTGCACTGCTGTTTGTGTAGCCTGTGCCCTGGGAGCCTCCAGCACCCAGCCCAAGTGTCACAGCCCCACTACTACGGGCACTTGGGAAGGGCAGTGAGGAAGGAACAAGTGTGGAGCAGTGACTTGCAGGAGCTCAGAGCCAGATATGAGTGGACTGTGTGGCTGGAAATGACAAATGTTGATTAATGATTGCTGGAGTGTGTACTTTTGGTGGTTCATCCTGGGAAGGAAGCAGTCCTTCCCTCCCATGTTTTCGGGCCAAGGAGATACTGACACTGTTCTGTAGCTTGTGAACATCAAGGGCTGTTTTCAGGAATTTAATCTCTGCTTTTTTAATACCTTTTGTCCAAGAAACACTGTAATTAATGAAGGTTCTGCTGCAGTATGTGCTCTGTGTGACTTCCTGAGAAACAGCGTGGCTGTGCCTGCGCTCATGTGACAGCAATGCTGTGTGACAGATTGGGGCACCACAGTGTGTCTGTGGTCTCCAGGCACACACACACGTGCTGGGACAGGAGCTGGAAGTGATCTAAGGGCTTGTGCTTTGGGGATAGTGCTGGGAAGAGTGTGGAAATGGATGTGCTTTTCCCTTGAGATTCCTGTTTGCATTCTGACCTGAGGTGATGATGTAGTGTTGAGGTTGATGTAGTGTAGAGCCTGCCAGGGATAGAAGAGGCAGTAAAAGCATCCACAGGAGCCTGAATGTCACTGCAGCCTGGGAGGCTTGGGGGAACCCCTGGCATTTAAAGCCTGTGTGTGGGCTCTGCCCATGTCCCAAAGGATGGAGCAGGCCTCCTGCAGAGACTTGGAGCTCGCAGCTGGACGAGCTGCAGGCATTTAGAGCTGTGGTGTGAGTTTTGGTGTGCTCAGAGGGACTGGCTTTAAATAGATGCAGCATCCCATCCCATTCAAGAGTTTTTGGAGGATCTTGGACACCAAACAGACCCTCACCTGCCCCAGATGTGGCAATGATTTTCAGGAGACAGACGTAGAGGATAACTGTTCCCTTCCCCCTACCTTTGCCAGGAAGCTGAGGCTCCTCCGATGAGCTCATCGATTCCATTGCCATGAGCCAGTAAAAGCATTGCTCTGGATCCTGCATGTGATCCCGAGTGGGTGACCAACCTCCTGCTTCCCAGCAGCGAGCCAGGTGCCAGCAGACACCACCACTGATGGGAAAAGTAACTTGCATGTGCAATTTATTGTTGTTTATATAAAACAGTTACTTGCAAAAACTGATGCCTTATGAAGGGAACTTGGCCCATGCACTTGTTTGGTTCAGAGGGTCTGTCTGTCACAAATGCAAATATATGAAGGTATCTGCAACAGCCACTTTGTTTTGCAAGGATTTGTTTCACCTCAGTTGTTCTGATGAGGCCCTTGAGAGCTCTCTAAGAACATACTGAGTAGGATTGGCCTCATGTCAGGAATTTGGCTGAGCTGTGTGTCAGGAAGTGCAGGAGCTGCTGGAGCTCCTCGAGAGAGGCTGCATGGCTGAGCTGGGGCAGTTCTGCAGCTCTGCAGCACAGGACACCTGGTTTGACACTGTCTGTGTGTCCTTGAGTGAGTCCTCGCTGTGCTTGAGAGCTCTCTAAGAACATACTGAGTAGGATTGGCCTCATGTCAGGAATTTGGCTGAGCTGTGTGTCAGGAAGTGCAGGAGCTGCTGGAGCTCCTCGAGAGAGGCTGCATGGCTGAGCTGGGGCAGTTCTGCAGCTCTGCAGCACAGGACACCTGGTTTGACACTGTCTGTGTGTCCTTGAGTGAGTCCTCGCTGTGCTGACCTGCATGCTCTGATTCTGCTGATGAGGAGTGGTGGTATATGAGATGGATACTGCTAAGATAGAAATTGGAATGTGAAGATTTCAGTTTGAAACTTTCTGGTAAATGTGGTGTCTTCTCTGCTGTTTGAGTGTTTTCTCTGGCCTCTTACAAGACAATCCAAGCATTCCCTGCTCTGAGGTTGGCTCCATTCTCTCCTGTGTGTGGACTTTTCTTGAAATAGAGTTTTCTTCCTTGTGTCTTATCCTCCTGATTGCTTTGTTCCTTTAGCCAGTGTTTCTGTTCTGCTTTCCAGGTTTCCAGCAGGCTTCTTTGCTCTCTTCCTATGAAGTTGTAACCCCACAGAGGTTGGGAAGAGAACGACGAGAGGCTTCCAACAGCTCCTCTATACAGGTACTGGGTGGTCTTAAACATGTCTTCAGTTTAGTGCCTGCTTCCTAATGAGGCCCACCTGAAGTGTTCACAGAATTCTCTCAGGCTCATCAGACAAGTGTCTGTCGATGCAGAAGGCGTCACCTCTAGCACTGCTGCAGCTGAGGGACAGGAATACCTCCCTGCTCCAGAGGTCACAAGTTGCTGCTGGATTTTTGACCTGGATGTAAAAGGTGTACAAAGACAGGAATAAGCTTCAAGAGAGGTGGAGAGATCACTGTCCTGGGAGATGCTCAAAGCCTGACTGGAGGAGGCCCTGAGCAGCCTGGGCCAGCTCTGTAGCTGCCCCTGCCTTGGACAGGGGGATGGATTAGGCAGCCTCCAGTGGCACTTTCCAGCTCGTGTTATCTGGCTGTAGCCACTTACCTGAAGACTGCACACTTCAGTGTTTGGATCAGACCAGCTATGTTTAGTCACCAATCCTACAAGCACTGACAGAACCTGAGATGACCAGAAGTGTTGTGCAGGTCACTGCAGCCAGTGACAGGTGCTCCTGCTGTGATATCTGATGCAGTGTCAGGTGGTTCAGCTTGTCTCGGGTCCCTGTTGCTGTGTGTAGCACTTTGCTGCCACAAGGCTGGAAGGTACTGGCTCACTGTAAGTGTTTAGCAATAAAACTGTGTTGTCCTTTTCCAGGTATAACTCAGGTTTTCAGTGGAAGCCTTAGAAAAAAAGGAATAAGAAAACCACAAATCTGTTTTGAAATCTCTTCCTTCGTGTGACCTTTCCCCAGTAACACAGGAAGGGATGTCAGGTTCTGGAGGAAGGGACACTTACAAAAGAGGTTCTAGGCTCATCCACTTCTGTTGATTTCAGAGAATGTTTTATTCATTAACATCAGTAAAATACAACTTTTTTTTTTTTATCTTCAGGACAAGGTGTCATATGCTGTTGAGATTGAGGGGAAAGAATACACAATCCATCTAGAAAAGAACAAGTAAGTGATGGATTTCTTTAGATTACTAAGTTACTCAGTCTGTGTCCAGACGACTAGCTGGCAGGTAGCATGTGTGTTCCCATTCCTGGGGTTCTGTGTGGGAAGTGCAGGTAGGTCCCTGCTCTGTGGAATGGGAAGAGTTTGAGTCCCAGAGTCCTGGTTATCAGCCAGAGGTTTTCTTGGCCTCCTGCAGCCTGGGGATCCCCTGTCAGAGCAGGAAGCTCCAGCTTGCTCAGAGAGGACCTGGGGAATCATGGACATGACTCTCTCCATTCACAGCTAAAAATAAACAAGCTGAAGTACATTTCCAGTAAATATTTTCACTTTTGTCTGGATTTTGTTTGTTAATTTAGGTTTGTGTTTCTTCCTGTCTCAGTAGCACAAGGACTCTAATAAATGAGGAAACTGACTTTCTATCCCAAGTCTGAATGCTGAGAACTCACAGCCAGTAGAGATGCTGTCAGTCTGGAGTCGATGTTTTAAAGGGCTACTTGCAGCACCAGCACACTGCCATTTACCAGGCTGTTGCAGCTCCAAACTGCCCTCGTGATAGAGACACAGCTGTGTAACTGGAGCCCCTGGGGAGCTCCAGCTGCCACTTGGAAAGGCCCTGACCCTCAGGAACATGGGAATTCAGCTGCACCACATCAGTGGAGTTACCAGGGTGGTGCAGCAGTCCTAGTCATGGGAGACTTTCCCAATGCACTTCCTCCTAAAGCTGGGGAAGAGAAGGCATATGCAGCAGGCTGAGTGCTGTGATTTTTCCCTGCTTGAAAAGGGGCTTTTAGCATGATTTAATGGGTTTTGCTGCTTGCTTTACTGCTCTGGGATGAGTTGGTTGGTTTGATTTCATTAACAGTCCTGTCAGTGTGGTCTCTTGGCTATTGCAGTTTCTTTGTTAATTTTGGTGGGTTTTTCTTTTGAATGTTTGCTTATTTAATTGCCATTTACATATTTGTCACACTTCTGATTAGGATCATCTTCCTGCCCTGCTCCAGAGTCAGTCATTTCGTTAAATTCCTCTTGTACTCCTCCCTTTCCTTTCAGAGAACTGCTGCCCAAAGATTTCACAGTTTATACCTATAACAAGGAGGGAAAGTTGCAATTGGAATATCCAGATGTCCAGGTAGGATTTCTTCCTTTTCATACCCTTGGTGATGGTGACTGGAACACTGATGGGATGAGGGAGTAGGGGATTGCAAAGTGATAGCTGTATTTTTTTCTGGGTCACCTTCAGATCCCATTGCCCTCTTCCTGGAGAGAATCCTTAATTTTGTTTGAGGATCTAGCCTGTAACAGATCTGTATTGCCTGATGTAGAGGTGTTTGCTGTCTCATTAAAAGCTGCTCTTCTCTAAAAGGCAGTGCTGCTCTCAGCTGTTGGTGTCTCGTTATTGGAGTGGTCCTGCCCTTGTTACACAGCTCAGCACAGGGCTGGTGTCACTTCTGGCCTTGGCCTTGCTTCTCCCAGGGACCAGAGCCCACAGAGCAGCACTGGGGAGCTCTGGAGACTGAACAGGCAGCTTTGCTTTTGCTTTTACACACAATGGGCTTCCAGACTGATCTATGAGCTAAAGTGAACAGTTGCTGCTGACCCATCCATTCAGCAGGGCTGGCTGTGACTCTAACAACTTTCAAGGGTTGACAGGATCTGCTGGTAGGGATGGATGAGATCAAGTCTGAAGGACCTTTGAGAGGGGTATGATCTACGTATCTGCGTAGCATTGAAATTACTCCACTGAAAGCTCTTTCTGTACAAGCAGGCTGCCTGACAGGTTGCCTCTGGCAATGTAATTGCTTCAGTAGGATAAGGATAAAAAGCAGGTTGTGTGATACAAAATGCATGAGAGTATTTCTGGTGGCTTCACTCCTCTTAGGGATCAACGTTGTTACTTTGAAAGGGATGAATTAGTCATACATGATTCATAGGATCTTGTTCTTGAAAATAGAGCACCCAAGTCAGCTGAGCATTTGCTTCCTAGGTAAAACGGATTGAGATTAGAGGAAAAGTGCTTTTTCTGCACGAGGTCATGAAAGTCACAGTGGCTCTGCAGGATTAGCATATGCCTTCAGTGCTTTCTGCATTTCTTGCCGAGCAACAGTTGACAGAATCTGTATTACAGACCCCTCTAACAATGTCCAGAAATGCCCTTGCCAGAGAACACGGAGTGTGTTTGCCCCGTGCTACCCCTTGTTTAGTTTCTGAAATATGTATATGTGGAGGACACAGTAGAAGCGTGCCATGTGTCAGGGCTGATGAGGGGTGTACAGTGCAGCCAGGCAGTGCCAGTTGGTGAGGATGGCAGGTGTTAGCCCTCCTGCTGCTGCAGAGACGTGATGGCCAAGTCAGCACTGTTGGCCAGAAGACTGAATAATGATTTGGCCCAAATCTGTAGGGAGAGGCTGGCCTTGAAATACTTGAGACAGGGTGGGGGACAGAATGGAGGAGAGATGGCTTAGGCCAAGTTAAGAAATCCAGCTGCTGGATAACACTCTGAGCCTGCTCTCCTGGTGTCCTGGATGCGTCGGCAGTGCCAGCTCCAAGTCTGGATTCAGGCAGAATGGCTGAGGGGGGCAGGTTGGGTTTAGATGCGTGTGAGCAAACGTTATATTGTAGTAGAGCTGGAACCATGTTAGAAGCTGCAGATTGTAGGTAATAGGCATATGGTAAATTTAACTTGAAGCATTTTATGTTCACAGGTTGTAGTTACTGCTGGTCAGTGTCAGATCAGAGATCACCCTGGGTGTGCAGGCACACCTGGAACACGTGTAATGTGCCTTTGTTTTCCCATCCAGGATCACTGCCATTATCAGGGATACGTGGAGGGGACCCTGGATTCCATGGTGGCTCTCAGCACTTGCTCGGGGCT
>NW_008692753.1:0-14546 GCF_000695815.1 Acanthisitta chloris | reverse complement strand
CTGCTGGTTTTACCTGCAGCTCAGCCAGTCGCTGTCTGGGCTGGGCTGCCTTTGGGCTGTAGTCCTGTGGCATCTTTTATTCGTGGAGTTCACAGATATTTGAAGTACCATAAATAAGTGATTATTGCAGTTTGTTACCAGAGTGCAGTAAGTTGGTTTTGACACAAGTTTGGCTTATTTTCTGGTTTGCATTGGTCATGACAAAGAATTGTCCCTGGTACAGAAATGGGAAGTTAAACACTAGCTGCAAATTCCACAAAATTGGCCCTAAAGCTTGTGCATGTGGAGCTTGATTGGAAATTTATTCTGCTTTGAGCTAATTGCCGTATGGTTTGGGCCGTTGGTTTTTTTGCAGGGCCATGCCAGGCACCAGAGTGGTAACAGTGTATTGGAACTAAAGCATTTCTGCTGAAGGCCTGTGATGCACTTCCTGGGGCATTGCAGACTCTTACAGAAGTGTTTAAGTCCCTGGATTTGTAAGGCCCTATCCAGTGAAAGGCTGGCAGGCCAGGAGTGAATCCTGCTGGTTTGCAAGGACTGACATATAGGCAGGCCTTGGTTATCCAAGAATAATTGTTCCTTTGTTTTGCTGTAAAAATTCTGGGTAACTGTCCTCTGTGCTTAGTGCTGGGATTTCTCACACACTGCCATGTTTCAGGGGTTTGGTGACAATAGGGAACATCACTTATGGGATTGAGCCCATGGATTCATCTTCTGGCTCTAAACACATTTTGTATCGACTGGATAATGTGAAGAAAGAGCCCACGACATGCGGAGTAACAGCTGAAGGCCAGGAAGGGGAACATGCAGAGGAAAATCTCCATCCCAGCATGACCCAGCTGCTGCGGGTAAGTATTCCCCAGTCCCCCATAATGAGTTCTGTGAGTTCACCTAAGAGTATGGAAGCAGCTTATCAGATTTCCTGGGGCTTAGCACATAGCTAAAGGTTTACGATTTGGGGAGTTTCTGCACTGCTGGAAAACTCAGTTCCTTCACCATAGCAGCTGCAGTTTCCTCCTGCTTTTGCACATGGCAGTGAGGGTGGGGAGGCTGGTTAGAATATTCCTGGACTTTTAAAGGCAGGAACACGACCCTCGTGGAGAAGCTCGTTAACAAAGTACTGTGTCAGGAGCCAGGAAAACATTGTGGTGTTTATGCCATCCTCCTCACTGTCACAGTAACAGTTTGGTGTGAAGGTTCCCTTTGTCCTTTGAGGACTGGCTGCACAGGAACAAGATCGCAGTGATCCAGGAGAATGAAAAACCTTGTGTTTCACTTCAAGGTTGTTGGAATTTGCTTGTATTATCTTTCTGCCCATTCACAAAAGCATGTGTTGTCTTTCCAAAGCAACCTGTGTGGAGAGTGAAAACGTCCCTCGCTCTTGAGGCACAGGAACTTTATGCAGCTGAGTTTGTGTAAAACACAGAAATTGTCGTTGCATTGGATTACACTGCTTGGGTTTGGCACTGTATGCTTTGGGTGTGTCTCAAACCTCTGGTTGTATCAACTGAAATATGACAATGTCATGATTTCTTTTGTTTACACTTGAATTAATATAACTGAAGTTGTCCAAATTATTTTTTCCCCCAGAGGAAGAGAGCAGTGCTGCATCAGACAAGATACGTGGAGTTGTTCATAGTTGTGGATAAAGAAAAGGTGGGGTTTGTGTGTGGCTTTCCCTTTCTTCTCCTCAGGAGATGGCCTGGAAGGCCCTCAGGCTTCGTTACTCCCAAATGGATTGTTGAAAAGCAGTGACACTTTAGCCAGGGTTGTGCAAATAAGCTGCTGTCTTGGATTAACCCCAGCAGCCATCAAACCCCACGCTGTAGTTGTTCATAGTTGTGGATAAAGAAAAGGTGGGGTTTGTGTGTGGCTTTCCCTTTCTTCTCCTCAGGAGATGGCCTGGAAGGCCCTCAGGCTTCGTTACTCCCAAATGGATTGTTGAAAAGCAGTGACACTTTAGCCAGGGTTGTGCAAATAAGCTGCTGTCTTGGATTAACCCCAGCAGCCATCAAACCCCACGCTGTCGCTCACACACTTCCCCACCAGTGGGATGGGGGAGAGAATCGGTAAAAGCTTCATGGGTTGAGATGAAGACAGGTTAATAGAGAAAGCAAAAGCTGCACAGTCAAGCAGAGCAAAACAAGGAATTAACTCACTGCTTCCCATGGGCAGGAGGTGTTCAGCACCTCCAGGAGAGCAGGGCCCATCACATGGAACCGTTCCTTGGGAAGACAAACACCATCACTCCAAACATCCCCCCCACCCTTCCTCCGATCTTATATAATGAGCATGATGTCCTATGGTATGGAATATCCCTTTGGTCAGTTTGGGTCACCTGTCCCAGCTGTGTCTCCTCCCAATCTCCCATGCACCCCCAACTTTCCTTGCCAGTGTGGCAGTGTGGGAAGCAGCAAAGGCCTTGGCTCTGTGTGAGCTCTGCTCAGCAACAACTGAAACATCTCTGCATTATCAGCCCTGTGTTCTGCACAAATCATAAACATAGTCCCATCCTAGCCACTGGGAAGAAAGTTAACTCTACTTCAGCCCAAACTGGTACAGCTCCTCTAGCACCGGGGCAATATGTGCTATGCAATCCTCCTCAGGAAAGAATAAACCATCAGGCATGGAGGGGTTCTGTCAGCAAGGACTCTAGTACTGTAAGGAAAGCACGTGGTAAAAACTGCCTTTGCTGTTTTCTTTGGAATATCAAGCTGTTGAGCAATAGCAGTGAAGATGCTGCTGTCTTGAGTAGCATCTTCTTGGAGATTTGGAGCAGGGCAAAAGTGTTTTTCATGTTATGAGTGTTAAAATGTTCTTTTCCTTTTTCTCACTCCTGTCTTTATCTCTTTTCTTCATGACTAAGTTTCTTTGTCTTGCAGTTTGAAGAGTTTGGGAAGAGTGAAACAGAAGTCAGAGAACACATGGTGCAGCTGGCAAACTTCCTTGACAGTGTGAGTGGGAGGGATGCTGCAGCTCTGCTGCCTTTTGTAAACTTCCACCTGGGGGTCTGCTCTGTTACCACATTGGAGAATGCATCGCTGGGGAAGCTTTTCCACCTCTAGATTCATCTGCAGTCATTCACCTTGAGCATTAGTTAAGGGAACTGTTCCAACCTGTGCCACGTACAGCAAGTGACAGATGGTTGCAATGACTGCAGTTCTTGTCGCTGTGTAGAGGTTAGACCAAAAATGTCTATAACTCGACCATTTCAGATTATATTTGTCAGGATAGAGACTCCTTTTTATTTCTGTTTGGTATTTTCTTACAGTGTGGCATTTAAACATTGATCCTTGAGCTAATGAAGGTCTAAATCACAGGGAAATGCATTCTGATGGTTCCAGTTGTGTACACTGGGCCACTTGTTTTTATCTGAATGTGTTCATAAATATTTCTCGTTTTTTTTTTTCTGCTGCAGATGTACATCATGTTGAACATCCGCATCGTGCTGGTTGGTCTGGAGATCTGGAAGTATGAAAACATCATCAGCACAGACGGGGGAGCTGGGGATGTGCTAGCCAATTTTGTGCAGTGGCGAGAGAAGAACCTGGTTTTGCGGCGGAGACACGACAGTGCCCAGTTTGTTCTGTGAGTACCAACTCCTTCCCCTTGACACCAAGGAGCGTGTTCTATTCCTGCCTGCTCAGCCCAGCTGGAGTGCCAGAAGGAGCTGCTGTATTTCAGCAGAGTCCTGGGCAGTGTGCAGTGATTTATGTCTTGTGAAAACATTTCAAGTCAAGTGAAGCATTTTTAAGAAGGCTTCTGTGCTCTTTGATTTCAGTGTCCTCTGGCAGGTGCATTGTCATAACACACTTTTTTTCCTCGTCCCTCATGTCCCACAGTGTTCTGTGTTGTGTCGTATAAAGCTTCTGTTCAGGTAATCCTGTGTGTGTAACATGTTGGGCTTGTGATTCAGGGCCTTTCCCACTTGAAAATGAGCACAAACCTGGTGCAGAGCATTGCATTTTAATGGAGAAAAACTTGTTTCTGCAGTTGGTGTCCAGAAGTCAGCGACATGATTTTAACACAGGAGATTAATCTGTCTGTCCCTGCTGCCTTAAGCAAGCCCGGAGCTTCCTGAGCTGTTCTCTGCCCTGTTCCAGGATGTGTGCCCAGTGCACTTCCTGCTCCTGCTGATAGCACAAGCCTTGGAAAGTCACTGCCCAAAGCAGGGAAAGGGCAGAGCACAGCTCAGCCTGCCCTCCCCTTCCTGCAGGAGCTGGGAGCCTCCTCTCCTCCGAGGCAGAACAGCAGAGTGCAGGTGATGGGTGGGAAATGGCTGAGAAAATACTAATTTTAGACATTCTTTTATATGAAGTAGAACACAATGCATTGTGCTGTGGCACTTAAGCTTTAACAACAAAATGAGAGAGTAATGAGAAGGAAGTTGACAAAGGAAGAAATCCATGGAGTTGGCTGTAGCAGGAAAGCAGCTGAAAGCCAATTAGACCAAAGGATGTTAAGGCTGGAACCTTTAGCTCCTTATATGCAGAGGGAACATGTGAAAGAGGCTGTCTTTCTCTGCAAACACTTGTCTTAAGTTAACAGAAGGAGCCTTGAACAGAAAGCTAAAGCTGAACTGGTACATTTGCACCTGCAGTCAGTAGCAGTGCTCCTGTGTCAGTCTTGGAAAGCTGGAGCAGGAGGATATGTGTGCCATGGGCAGGAGCAGCGTGTTGAGTGGCTGTACAGATGGGCTGTGCTGTGGCAAGTGTATCTGTACAGTCAGGTGATGGCCTTTCCTTTCTCTCCATGACTGTAGGAAGAAGGGGTTTGGTGGCACAGCTGGAATGGCCTATGTGGGAACAGTGTGCTCCAAGAGCCATGCAGGAGGCATTAATGTGGTGAGATTTCTTTAGTGATCTCTGAATGTGGTCAAGATCAGAGTTTGCACTCCAGAAGCCTTCCTGGAAGTGCAGAATCTATAGTAACAAAGCTGAAGTGGCTTAGTTGGGTCTATTGTCATCCCCAACCGTTTCTGACACTTCCATGATATCTGGATCACAACTTCTCTGTATTCCTCTGCGCAACTTCCTCTCTCCTCAGTGTGCAGCACTCATGCCAAAGGGAGAGGATTTCTTTGTGGTATTTTAAGCACCTCTGCCTTGGAAGTATGTGGGAGCTGTGGGTGTTCTCAGATCTGTCCTGTGCTGTCTGTTTGACCTGCAGCCATGACCTCCCCTGGCAGTGTCGGTTCACTGCCTGTTTTGTGTGGCATTGCAGAGCCTTAATGAACTGAGCTGCTGCTCTTGGATAAGTGGCAGTCCCAGAAGTCTGGTTTCCTTGGACTAGTGACAGAAGTGCTGGAATCTGCACATTTCAGGAGTTTTGGGCTGGCATGGAGAATTCTAGTTTTCGTGTTAATGCAGCTGCTCTGGAAAGTGGAGGTTGGTGGGTAGTGTCCCAAAGAGGTTTGTCTGAGGGCTCTTATTACTAAGCAAATTTCATACACTTGATTGGAAATCCAGCACTGTTGGTCTGATTGTCCTGATTATGTAGAGACAGAACAGCAGAAGTGTGTCTTTGGCACATAAGTAAACACTGACTGTGTCAATATAAGCTCTGTGCTGATTGCCTTCTGTTTCACTCCTGTGCAGTTTGGAAGGATCAGTATCCAGATGTTTGCATCCATCATGGCTCACGAGCTTGGTCATAATCTGGGCATGAACCATGATGATGAACGTGACTGTCACTGTGGGGCAAGCAGCTGCATTATGAGCTCTGGAGCATCGTAAGTAGCTGACCAAGGGAGGGCAAAGGAGGGTGCTTGGTTTTTATGGATTACTTTCATCTTCAAATTCCCCTTTCAAAGAGCAGTGTCATACTTGTAGTTCATGAGGAAAGCAAACATTACCCTCATTCTGCAAACAGAGGGGATGCTCATGGGTTGGCTTAGTGTAAAGCTCAGCTCGTGTTCTCTGTTGCAGGGGATCAAGGAACTTCAGCAGCTGCAGCGCAGAAGACTTTGAGAAGCTGACCCTCAACAAAGGTGGGAGCTGCCTGCTCAATGTTCCAAGGCCTGACGAGACCTACAGCGTCCCATACTGTGGGAACAGGCTGGTGGATGCTGGCGAGGAGTGTGATTGTGGCTCACCAAAGGTTTGTAGCTGTGTCTCTTCCCAGTGCCACCAGGGCAGCCTTGCGCCCCTCCCTCAGTGGGTACTGTGTGTGGCAGAGGGGACAATTTTGTGACAGTCACAGCACTTCTGTCCTCAGGAATGTGAAAGTGATCCGTGCTGTGAGCCAGGGACTTGCAAGCTCCGTTCTGGTGCTGAATGTGCTTATGGTGATTGCTGCAAAAACTGCCAGGTAAGACTGCAGCACGTTGTCTGGGAGTTAAGAAAAGGAGAGCATTGGCTTAGTCAGTGCAGCTGTGAGAGGGAGTTGTCATGTGTGTCCACAGCCCTGCAGGGGCTTCAGACTCATCTCTGTTTGGGGCATATCGTGGGTTGGGTGCAGTGTTGTCTCTGCTGTAAGGATCCTATTTGCTGATGCAATTCCCCCTCCCCTCCACCTTCAGCTCCTTCCTGGAGGAACTGAGTGTCGGGCGAGTAACAATGAGTGTGACCTCCCAGAGTACTGCAATGGCACGTCACAGTTCTGCCAGCCAGACTTCACCGTGCAGAATGGGCACCCCTGCCACAACCAGGAGGCCTACTGCTACAACGGCGTGTGCCAGTACTATGATGCCCAGTGCCAGGACATCTTTGGCTCAAGTAAGGAAGAGCACAGTGCCACAATCTTTCTAGGAGATGTAACTAAAGACTACACCAAGTTTGTTTGAAACATATTTACTTGTTTTCCTGTAACAAAGACCAGCTGGCTTTGGCAGAGGATTTGAAACAGTGGTGGTTATGGCTTAGCCTTCACACATTCTTCCTGGATTACACTTAGTGCTGTGCTGGGGATTCGAACTGTGATTTTCTTGCACTGATCATTCTGGGTACCGTGGAGTTTCTTCTCTATAGGGCTGTAAAGAAGCCATGAAGAAATATCAAATGGTAGAATTGTCTCAATGTTAAGTGACTGTTTTTCTCTCTTTTTAAACTTGGAACCTTGTAGTTCTGGCATTGTCATCTTTACTGTTCTAATTGAGTTCTTAAGCTTCCTGCTGCATGGCAGATCCTCGGCATAGCAGGGTGGTTGCTCTGGGTACAGGAGACGGTGTGAGATGTTTCTGTCCCTGGATAACGTCTCCTCTCTCTGGGGATGGGCTGTTGTTTGCAGAAGCCAAAGCAGCCCCCAAAATTTGCTTTGATGAAGTGAATTCCAAGGGGGACAGATTTGGCAACTGTGGTTTCCATGGCCATGACTACAAGAAGTGTTCCAGCTGGTGAGTTGAGCCCAGTGCATCGAAAAGTTTTGAGATGCACTTTGGGAATCCATATTTGGGTGCTGTAGTGTCAGTTTGGGATGTTGTAGCAATTGCACTGGGGAGAGAATTGGGGCTATAGTGAGGAGAGCATGTTCCACATACCTCATCATGGATTGTGCTTATCCCAAGGGTTCACATACAGGAAAATGCATAGCAAATCATGTTTTCCTAAATGTAAAGATCCCAAGAGCTTAGAGAAAGAAGGGAGTAAACCCTTACTTTTGCAGCACTGGAATGAGGCCCAGTCTAGTTTTATTTATTGGGTTGCCTCAGTTTTATTTTCAAGTAGTATCTTCCAGCAGAAAGAAAGATGGTATCAAACACATGATGGTCTTGTTCTCAGAATAAAGTCAAGTGTCACTACAGTGTTCCTATGTTGCTGTTGTAGGAATGCCATGTGTGGTAAGCTGCAGTGTGAAAATGTGAAAGCTATGCCTGTGTTTGGAATCAAGCCTGCTATTATCCAAACTCCCATCGGACGCACCTCGACCGTGTGTTGGGGGGTAGATTTCCAGCTGGGCTCGGACGTCCCAGACCCAGGAATGGTGAATGAAGGCACCAAGTGTGGTAATGGAAAGGTAATTAACCATTAAAAAGTGATATCCTAATATAATAATTCAGGGTGTTCATGAGGATAAAATTCTTGGGTGCATTGTTTCATGAATATTTATGGCCATTATTTTTTGATGCCTGTAGTTAATGTAGAACTAAACGAGCCCATTGATTTCCCCCCATTGGCCAGTACTGCACTGCATGTGCATCAAACATTTAATGAGCCTTTCACTTCTAGGTGAAGCGAAAGAAATTGAGCTTGTTGAGAGCTAGAATCTTTGCTCTGTCAGTGAGCAGGAAAAGCCAGGCCCATACAAATGCCTTGAAGACAACTTTCAATTAAAATCCAACTAAACTCAAAGGCTCAGAGGCTTAGCCCCAGCAGAGGAATGTGCATTCCACATGTCTTTACTGGGCACAATTTAATTGCTGTTCCTTTACATTCAGACTAGAGACAAAAGGCTCCAGTGCCAGCTCAGGCCCCATGCTGAGAGGCCTTTTGTGGAAAGGAGTTTCTGCAGAGTTGGGGTTTATCAGTGAGGTTGTGAGATGCTTTGTGGCAGTGAGCACAGCGTGTGGCTGTGGAGCCCTGCACTGGGAGCAGGGAGCTGGGGAGGCTGGAGGGGCATTGAAATGCCATCTTCCCTCATCTGTCCGCATTACTGTTCCCCAGATCTGCAGGCACTTCCAGTGTGTGAGTGCCTCTGTCCTGAACTACGACTGTGACGTGGAGAAGCAGTGCCACGGGCATGGGGTAAGCAGGCCAAGAGAGGCAGTGCCATGGAAATGTGGTAAGCAGGGCAGGAGAGGCACTGCCACAGGCACAGGCTAAGCAGGAAGGAGAAGCAGCAAGGTTTAAAATAGTGGATAATAACTTCATTTTTCTGTTTTGTCAAGCTGTAAAACTTTCTATAAAATGTCTTGAGGCCAGAGAGCCTGTAACAGTATCTAAAAAATCTGTGACAAAACTCTTCGCCGGGCAAGAATTCCCAATTCCAGTATTACTAATGAAATTTGAAACTCTGCATCTCTCAAAAAAAAAAAGCAAGCAAGCAAAAGCTGTGGTGTGTAAACCATTGGGATAGCTAATCCTTGGAAGCTCGTTCTGAGCAGTGCCGTGTATGCTCAGTCATGTGAAATCTGGGGATGCCTGGCCAAGGACTATTTGGAATTGACATGGAGCTGAGCAGTATAGAGGGACAGACCAGGTCATGGCTGCTGCATGCTGATTTAAATGCATGGAAATGGAAGGTGCTGAATAGACCTTGCTGTGATGTTTGTGTTTTTGAATGTAGGTGTGCAACAACAACAGAAACTGCCACTGTGAAGCAGGCTGGGCCCCCCCGTACTGTAACACCAGAGGCTATGGAGGGAGTGTGGACAGTGGCCCTCCGTACAACGGCAAGTGGCTGTGAGAGCTGTGGGACTGGGGCTGGGCTGAGCACCAAGGACTGCAGCATTCTGGAGCAACTGAGTGGTGGTGAAGTTTTGATGGATGGCTTTGCACTGGGTCTCATTTGCAGCCAATACTGGTAGAGGTTTTTGGGCTCAAGGTGTTGCACTTGGGATGCTGGGGGTATCTGTAAAGATCTGGGCTGGTTTAGTTCACATGGTTTCTGCCACCTTGGACTGAGAGTCTCTTGGATTTCTCTGTATCCAGGCTGGGAGGTGAAGCTGCAGAGAAGGGAAACATGATTCCTGCATGTGAGAAAGCAAACTGGCAGAGCTGAGAAGCTTGCTTTGCTCACTAAGGGTTTGAGGATGAAATAGGAAGCCAAAGCCAAGCTATAAATTGAAGAAAACTTGTGCTGTGTTCATGTGAAGTATATAAAGATGGCATTGATGTAGTAGCTCCTGTGAGCTGCAGGAATGATGTTGAAGACCTGTTTTTCATAAAATGCTGTGAGTTTGGGGAAAGCTAGACACTGATGCCACAACAGACTGGAGAATCACTTTGGAGCACGGGCAGATCCCTTAAATCATCAGACAAAAAGGGAAAGGCTGCTTTAGTACAGCCTGCAGGGGAGACGTTACTGCACATAAAAATGTAGAGAGTGTTAAGAACCTGAGTTCTCTGCCTACAGCAAACAGAGGTCAGAGAAGAGGAAGATTTAGGATGAGACCAAAGGGCAGAAGCTCTCTTTTCCTCTCATAAGATCTTCATGGTAATGAAAAATGAGGATCGATCTCCTAATTCAATATGCTGTTGCAGCCCAGGGTATCATGGCATGTAGAGCTCTTTCATCTTTGACCAGACAGTACCTGTAAAAAGATAAACAGAAAGTAACCAATTTGGGCATTGTATCTTGCAGTCTGGATTTTTTGTTTTTCTTCTATGAAAAATGGAAAACAACTGTAGAACCAATCTTACCAAATATTCACTGCTACTGTGAGTCAGGTGGTGATAACACCATGTAAGACTTATCTCTTCTCCATGGTTTTGTTCCCTCAGACAAAGACACCTCTCTGCGGAATGGGCTGCTGGTGTTCTTTTTCCTGGTGCTCCCGCTGCTCATAGCTGCTGCGGTGGCCTTTGCCAAGAGAGACAGGCTGAAGCGATGCTTCAGGAGGTTGATGTCCCGCTGCCACTCGTGAGTGCCTTCTCCTTTCTTCCTTCCCCTCTGCCCTTTGAATAGTCCCTGAATATTTGTTTACAGGAGCCAATGCTGAAGTGTGGAGGCATATCCCAGTCCCAGGATGTCAGCCCCCGCATCCAGTGGCACATGTAGCTTGCCCCTGGCAATGACAGAAAAGATAAATTCATCCTAAATCAAGAGAGCAGAGAACTTTCCCTCTGCTATTGTTTGTTGTTGTGCATTGGTGATGGGGTTTATATTTTGGTGTCCCTTTGTGGTATGAGGTGGCAAAGGGAAGCTGTCAGAGTCCTAAACAGATAAAGGGTTGATTTTATTAGGTTTATGGTAAATGTTGTCTTCCTGACACTTGGTATGTGCTAAGACAGTATAAATCCATCTGTCAGGCTCACAGTGCCTGGGGTCATGGCCTGCACAGTCGTCGTGTCCAGGTTACGTGCTCACAGTCTGTACCTGTTGGATTTCAGGTCACTGCAGTCACCTCCTCCTCGGCCAGACACCGAACCCAGGGGCTACCAGCACAGAGGCTTCTCCCACAGCATGCCTTATGCTCCAGCACCTGTACCCATGGTAGGAGTCATCTACTTTCTCTTATATTGTTACTCTCAAGTAACAGATGAAAGCAGTTTATATAGCTTTTTCCGTAATAAAAGTTTCAAGATTACTTCTTCACTTCTGAAAAATCATGTTTTCTCTTAGCTAAGAAGCAAAGAGTATTTATTTCCTGAGGGGCGTGTGGGGAACTCCTCAGTTTCTCAGTTCAAGCTTTGCCACAGGCTGTGCTTGGCTTGGCAAGCAGTTTACCTGCTTTGCTGCTCCCTTTCCCTCCCACTGGAGCCTCCTGGCCCAGGTGAGGCGGGGAACAGGTCTGCCAGCTCTCCAGCCCTGCTCCTTGTCAGAGCAGTTATCCTCTGAACCCCACAGCCAGCCAAAGCACCTTCCAGAGCAAACCAAACACTTGTCGTGGCCAGCCTTCCTGTGGTTTTCCAAAATCCAGCACTTTCCAGGCTGCTGTTGCTTCTTCCTACTGAGTTTCTCAGAGGAAAGAGCAACTCCAACATTGCCAGGCTGGTTTGCAAGTGGTCTTGAATGTCACTTAACTACATGACATAAATACTTCGATACATGCAATTTGTGAGCATTCTCGTTATATTTTCTTCACAGGATATCGATCCAAACACCTACCCTGGCCCAGCTTACCCAGTTAACCAGCACCCTCAGCAGACTTTCCACCAGCCCTACTACCCACCGCCGCAGTACCCAGTGCAGCAGCCACAGAGGCTGCCCAGCAGGTTGGTGGAATTAGTGCAAACACCTGTTGGCAGTGGCACTGATGGGATTTATTGTCCTGGCCTCCATTCCCAGGAGCACTGGTGTATCCATCATGGGTTGTGTGCAAGCAGGACTGACATTAGGAGAAGTTTCTCCTTCACTTCACCCTGAACTGCAGAGCTGTTACCCACTGCATTCATCCTGTGCTGTCACAGCTGGTGGTGATGAACAGGCTCAGAGCACTGCTGGGTGGGCAGATTAGCCTTGCTCACAGGTGGATGAAAAGCCTCTCAAAACAAGCAGTTTAAAAAGAAATGAATCCAAAATTTGTCATTTTGCTGATTCATGAATGTTCCGGCCAAGTGCAGGATCATTTCTCATAACTTTGAAGAGAAAAGTTTTCCTTCATTTTTCATCTTACCTTTTAATTGTGCCGGTGAGAGGCAATGCTGTGCCACGACACACGTGGGCTCAAGACGTGCTGGGCACTGAGAGGGAGCACCTTAACGTAGGTCGTGCTGCTGGGGACTTGGGGGGTCTTGAAATGATGTTGGGAGCGAAGGTGAGTGTTAACAAACTGAGGTTCCCTGAGGATTTCGGGCAGCAGGTGCAGAGTCTGACCATGGTGTGTTCAAGTGAGTCTTGGTGTGGAGGCTGAGGCTGCTGGCAGTGCCACGGGGGATCTGCTGCTGGGTGGGTGAGGGATGTGAGTGTGGTGGGCGCAGTCCCTGGGACTGACAGCAGCTCCTCTTGCTCTCGCAGGCCGCCGCCCCCGCAGCAGAAGGTCGTACCTCAGGGACCGCCGCCGCCACAGCAGAAATGTTTACCTCAGGGACAGTATTTCCCTTCCCGACCAGCACCTTTGCCTCCCAAATAGCTTTTGGCTTCCTTGGGGCCTTCACGTGAGCTGACCTATTCGCTGTGACAGCCGAAATTGCAGTTCCCCTTCTGGCATCCCGCGGCAGCGCCGGAGCCTCCCTGCTGCAGCCTGGGACAGGGCGAGCAAGAGATCCCAACCAGGAATGTAGAACTTTACACTCAATAAATACCTCGACCAAAGCTCCAGGGACTGAAACACCCAGCCCATTCCCGCTCTGCAGCCGGGCTGGCAGCGGGAGGGCAGCAGCCTGCAGGGAAATAGTCCTCAGATCCAGCATGTGGGAGTTGCTTTGGGTTTCCCCATTTCTGCCATGAGCCCTGATAAGGAAATTGTCCAATTCGTTGTCTCTCTAAGTGTGCAGTGAGGAATTGGAGTAACCTGTTTGCAAAACAAGATCTCGTCAGTTAATTTAAAGTTGCTCTGCATGGGCTGGAGAGTGTTTCCCGTGTACACCTCGATGGCACAAGTGGAATGAGGTCTCGGTGGACTTTTTCAGAGGAAGAGATATATTTTAAACATGTTTATGCATGTATAGATGTTTATAGATGCGTAATTATGCACTTAAATTCTTAATTCCGTGCTGACTGACACTAAGCTGTGCTGTAGGAGCACTGAGTTTAATGTTTTTTAATTAGTGAGTGGCTAAATGAGAGTCCTGTACTAATTCCCACTAATACATGGATGGGCAGTGAAGATAAAGGTACGAGAAGACACGGCCATATTCTGGTTTTAAAAAATGGGGTACTGTTAGGTTTTACTTCAGGTCTAAAGGCAGAGCAGCAGTCCCTGCAGAACACTGAGAAGTGGGAAGTGTCTCTGCCTGGACCACCAGAGTTTCTCGGAGCACTTTAAATGGGAACCTGGTGACTGATGCACCCGCTCTTTTAATCCCCAAACCTTTGTAGTGTCAGTCAGGATGCTTTTGGGCCACCTTGTGTCAGACTAGATTGCCCTTTGCTCCTGCACCACGGGCTAGACTGGATTTTGGAACTCCTCAGCAGAGGTGCTTGGCATCCCGTGTGCTGGGAGAGGAGAGGGAGCTGTGCATCCTGATCCCGCAGTCCTGTGGGCAGAGGCTGGATGTGGTGGTCACAGATAGAAATCTATTGCACAAACTTGCTAAAATTGAGGTAAATGTTAAAGAGAGTGCTGGGCTGTTTCACTCTGTGCTCGCCACAAGCACAGCTCAATCTGTAAAATCCCCCTAATATTGCCAAAAAAATAATCTTTTCCTCTGTATATACATATATAAATATATATATAGTGTGTGCAGTAATAAAATACTTGAACTCCTGTGGTTTCCCATAAACTAAGATTTATAACACTATTAAAATCTGTAAAATGTCACCGAGAATATCACCGACTGTACTGGTGGGGGTCTCTGTTCTGAGATAATCAATCACTTCCTAACGTTGCTGCGTCCTGGGCTGTCTGTCTGTCTGTGGCAGTGAGTCTCCAGCCCCAGGCAGAGGGTGGGGACGGAGGAGGGAGTGGATCCAGGGGTGAAGTCATCCAGAGAGATGTGCTTAGCTGCGTGTGATGCTGTGTGAGAACTAAACTATGCTGAAAATGGTGCCTTTACTAGACAGAGAGTCTTTGTGCTCGCAGCACGCACTGGCGCTAGCCGCGCAGGGCTGTGCGGTTCCAGACGCGGTTCCAGACGTGGTCCCGCGGATGGGAAAGAGCTCCGATTTTACGTGTCAAATACCGAAGATGATGACTACTGACTTTCTTTTGTAAAGTGTACGGACACCTGTCCCCGGGTTTGGAGCGGGTGGGGCCAAAGGGCTGTCCTGACCCCTTTGTATGGAACCGACGGGCAATAAAGATGCCAGTTTTGTACAAGGCTCTGCCTCGACCTCTGCTTTAGGGG
>NW_008692752.1:21942-38876 GCF_000695815.1 Acanthisitta chloris | reverse complement strand
TTTTTATTTATTTAATTTTAAAATACAAACATTCAAGTCAGTTGTTCCTCTGTAGCTTGTTTTCAAAGACAATTAGGCACCTAAAACATGATTGTGAGAGGCACAACCTGAGCATCTCATCACACTTTGCCCTTGCTTCTCCTGAACAGAATAGGGTAATTTTCTGTTGACTAATAGAGTTTTCCATTTTAAGTTAAGGTCTTAGGGCACTGTTAGGTATTGTGGCATGTCCTGTTTGTAGGGAATGTTGCCCTTTATTTCCTTGGATGGCTCAGAAAAAGAGAGAATGCCAGAACAGTTAGCTCAATGTCATTGACTCCTTGAAGTTCTTTACCAATATGGTGTATCATCATGTAAATACCAAGCTACAACCTCAGCTGAGTTCCCCTTAGAAAAGATAATAGTATGCATTTTTGGGTTTTCATTAAAAACATTTCTAGTTGTAGAGATTTACTGGTTAGTGGGATTATATGCTCTAATTCCTGTAATGTTATGACCTAAGCCTTGACCCACGGGGATTACTGTGCAGCAGTGAGAGGTGACAAACTTCTATATTAGTTGTTTTGAGTCAGTGTTGTGTTGTAGAAAACCCTCTGTAAAGATCATGGATGAACTACAGGCATTTCACTTCTAGTGCTCTGATTTAATCGTCATCTTGCTTTAATTTCAAGTGTTTTGTAACTTCTGGGATAAACAACATTTGAAAACTTTTTTACTGTTGGAGGTCACTTTTTGAAGAGAAACATGAAAAGAGAAGGTATTTGGTCCTTTGAGCTGTCTAGTATTGAAAAGCAAAGTATGCACATATTCCTAGAAAGTACTTTTTTTTTCTTTGAATGTTGCTGCATCTTAGACTCTCTGTGATGTTGATGGCAATTACAGAAGTGAAGCTTCAGTACCTTCCCCATTAAACTCAGTTTTTTAATTTTTTTGGATGTCTTTACAAGCATACTGAAGGGAAGTGCTTTCCTTTTCTTTGTTGGAATAAGTATGTATTAATTGTTTGTTATTATAGAGCTTCTCTTTATCATTTAGACCTAAAATAAACATCTGAAAAAGCCTTCCCTGTCCCTTACTCCCCATCCATCAGTGATTCCAGGTGCAGCCTAATGGCTCCCATTAAGTAGGTGAAAATCAATTGTTTGTCTTCATGATTCTTAAGACTATATTTCTGGAAAATCTAGTTTAGAGGGAAGAAATGCTCATGATGCTTTTCCTTACCACCCCCAGGCCCCCAGTTTAAAAGGACAAATTAGTTGCTGTTCAAGGGTAGTTAAGTTCTGTTTGTTTTTCAGGTGTGGCTTTGTGAAGTGTTGGAAATAGTAGGCTATATGTTATTAATTCTCGTGTAAAAGCTTGATCTACTGTAATTCTCCAATATTTCTGTTGATTTTCTTGCAAAAAAAAATGTGTAGTTGGGTTGCATCAATAAAACAGCTAATACAACTGCTCTGTAATTTGTGAGAAATTACTGTCATGGTGAACATGGCGTTGTGATTAACAGCTGAAGTCTGGTGTTGGGGCAGGTTTGCTTTTTGCAGGTCAATCAGTTATGAATGAAAGCTGCAGATGAAGTAAGTGAACTAATCTGATGTATCATAGGATGTTATGACAGTAAGTCGTGTAAGCTGCTGATAAAGTCAAATAACTTGGTCAGACTACTGGTGAAAATAAACATATTGGATAAGTAATCTGATAGGTAAACCACTGAGTTAAGCCACAAAATATTCCTTGTCATACCTGTTGTAATTAATTCTTGTTTAAAACAGAACTTGCCATTCTTTTCTCCTCCAAAACCAACTTGTGAAGATAAAGCTATTTCTGTCTTAGAAATTGCAGTAGAAGGCAAAGGTCAGAGATAAGCTCTGTGGGGCTTTTTAATCAGGCTTTTTTCAGCCTTCATTTAAAGTCAAAATTTTCTGTTCTTACTATGGTTAATGGTAGTGTTAATGATTTACAGTGAAATTTTGGGTTTTTTAACTTCTGTCTGAGCCACAACATGTACAGCAGTACAAACTTGGATAGTTGCTGATTTCACCCAGCACCCTTTATTAATTACAGTAGCTCCGTTAACGTCCAGTCCCAAACTGCAGGTGCCTACCATAGGCAATAATGGTGCAATGTTTTTCAGTAGGTTTCATCTCAGTTTTTCCTGCAACTGAAATTTTTTTAATCTCGGGTTTGGTACCCTAAAACCAACCGGTTTTTTTGTCCTAGCAAAGAACACCTTGGATATTAAAGAAGAGTATCCAAGGCAATATTTTCCTGTGTGACCTGCTATTTTCAATTTAGTAGTTTCCTCTGTGTACCAGTAGCATTTTTGCATGTGGCTACACACGTGCATATGTGAGGGATCAGACAAAGAGTTGGAGATAATGTGGATGTCTAACAGAAAAGAGTGATGAGAATTTAAAGTAAGAAGTACAGTTTAAGAGCTAAGTTGTCAAAATAGGACACTTCTCTTGCCCCTGAGATTCTTTTGAAGTTCATGTAAAAGAAGTACGCACATTTGGGAGTGGACAGCTTTGGGCACAGATCTTGTGTGTACCCAGACATTCCACATACTAGACCTACATGCAAAAAAGCTTCTGAATCTACCTGTTTAGCTATCTGTTGGTACCTGTACGGGCCCCTTCTCTGCACATTGAAGAGCCTGTGCTTTCCACTTCTCTCTACTGCTACACTGAGTTTGTAAGGAGTGGATTGGAATAGGCCACTAATTAGTGGCTTGATGCAAAGACCATTTAAGTTGATAGCCTGCCATTAACCTGAGTGTCCCTAAATTAGGGCCATGTGTCTTGACAATGGACACAATGACAGTTCTTTAGCAGGTCTATTAACTTAGCAAAGTGTTTCCAAAATGAGCAAAACCTGACTTGGTTACTATTTGTCACACCTGTGAACTCTTATTTCCTTTTTCATTTTGCATCAGCAGTTACTTGTAAAACAAACCAAAAACCACTAACAAATAAACTTGGGAGAGTTACCTGGATGGGCAATGTTTTCAATGCCCTGTTCATTAATCTACAGCAGGTGTTGGAGAGGAAAGGCACTCTGAATTCTGACAGTCACATCGCAGCCTTGGAGAAAACTGTGGAAACAGGAGACTTTATGTATGTGAATTAGTGCTCCTAACCTTTCAAAATACATCATTTTAATTCTTTTTGTCAGAGCTGTGATTCCTGAGAACAGTCAGTTCTCTGGTATCATTCTGTGTGTGTTTCTGGTGCAGTTTTCCATTGAGGTGTAGGAAATTCCTGGCGGCTGCTCCTAATCTCTGAATTAAGGAGTTGACAACAGTTCTCTCGTAGTCACTTAGTTTGGTTCTACAATATCATGGCAGACTTTTAAATAAACAAGTAAAAAAGTGGAAGGTTTATATTTCAGTGATTTGGTATGTATTTCTGGTTTTGTCATCCAGAGCAAGTTGTTGGCCTGTGTGTTGTTGTTTGCTGTTCAAAAGAAAATAAGCTCATAGTGTGTTAAATGCTAGAAATCTAGAGTGGCCTGTTACACATTAGGTCATGCAGCTCTGTAGCTTTTTAATAATTTTTGCTTTTTAATATCTAGTTTGTCCTTTAGTTTCATTAAAGGTGAACCAGCAGACCTGGTTACCTGTTATTCCATCTTGGGTCTGAGGGATGCTAAATTCTGTCCTCTTCTGGAGAGCCTTGGAAGAGTTGTAGAAGCCTTTGCTTGAAAGCAGAAAGGTTTCTGTAGCTTTGCCTTCCAGTGTTTGTGGAGGACACCCATATTACTCTTCAATGGGCTACCTGTTGCATTTGGAAACCCAGAAGGGTGATACAATGCTAGTAAATATGTGACTGCAGCTTGCCTGTTGGCAGCCCCTGTGTCACTTTCACTGTCTTTTCTTCCTCCCCTTTCCCAGCCTTTGGAAAGATAAATGATCAGGCAGTTAATCCATGAACAGCATATATCCCTGTTTAATGTGACTTCCATATTCCTGTATAAGAAAGAGAAGGGAAAAATGTTGTACAAGAGAAGATAATTGACAACTCGGCTTTACAGCAAACTGCTTCCTGCAAAGTGTGTTTGAGATTTTTTGATTTAAAAAAAAAAAGGAAAATTTACTAGAACAGCTCAGTAGTAGCTGTAGTTTGGTGAGCAGATAAGTAGATGTCTGTCTGTGGTTTATTGCTGTTAACTGTGGTTTGGAAATGGCTGTTGTCACCTAAGTTGATGGTATGAACCTCATGTTGATTGGTCAGAAATTCTTTGCTGTTTTCCAGACAGCTAATTTGAGAATTTTTAGTAGTGTTTGGCCTGTCTTATGTTTTGAGATAGATTTGACACTGTTAATAAGGGAAACTCTGACTTTTGCTGCATTGGCATGGAGAAAGTGTTCTTTCAAAAAGTTAATCTTGTATTTCCAACAATTAAGTTTTTCCTGGGTGAGAGCAGCAATGTGGTCACTCTGTTAAACGCACAGTGTCCAACCTCCAATCCCTATATGAATGTTGCTGTCTCAGGGCTCAAGGCAGATGTTTGCAATGTTTTTTTTGGGTGGCTTCAGAGGGTGTGGGATGGGGCACCTTCCATCATCAGCCTCCACCCCAGTCAGTAGCTCTGTGATCTGCCCATTTTTTCTGATATTACTTCTGATCCTACCAATACTTTCCTACTCTAAGTGATGAAGTGTATTCGTATGCTTTTGGGAGTGATCTTAATGGCATGTAGGAAAGTATATGATTTGAAATTTTGTATTTACCCAGGAAGCATCATTGATATAAACACAAGGGCTAAAAGGTTTGGTCAAGTGGAAGAAGTACAAATGAGATTCTTACGGATTTATGTGTCCTTTAATGTCAGCTTCACTTGTAATTTGTCCCTGTAAAACTTTTCTGTCTGCAGATTTTGCTAAGGTTTAGGTTTTTTGCTTCTGTTTGCTTATGGTCTTCAGCAAGGGAATTTCATGTTAAAAGCTTGGCATTCAGTTCCCCTTCCCCCATCTTCTTTCCAGCTGTCACACAAAGAGGATTTAACCCCTTAGTCATGTTGCTATCAAGTTGGTATGACTGCTGTTTGTCTCAGGTAACTCTGCTTTATCCATAGGTGAGCCCATAGCTGTTGTTGTATGAATTTCTCTTATCTACTATATACTGTGCTATAAACTTGGTAAACTCTATTTTCTCGTGGTTGCTAGAGGTGTAGTGTGATTTTTCATGGTTGAACATTGTGTATTTATGAAGAGAAAGATGGTTAAGGCACTAGTGTAATACCATATCACTTAGTAAGATTGGAGTTTGTGGAGACTATTTTTTAAATGGAAAGCTGTGCATAAACTGAAATAGTTTGCCAGACTTCTTGAGCTAACTTCTCTTGCCTGTAGAGATACAGTTCTTTTTGTTACTCAGATGTTGAGGGATTATGTTTTTGGGGAATAGCATTGAGCATTTTCAGATGCTTTTTAAAATTTCTTAAATTACCCATGGAACCAGATGTGCTCTCTGTGATATAATAAATAAATCTCTCTTCAGTTTTCTTCAAAATAAATATTGGTTTACATATTTGAAAATTGTTTCAATAAATGACTTCATTAAGTATGTTCTCCAAAAAGCTTTTTTTAGAGGCATTGTCTAGTTTAATGTGTTAACAGTTCTTCAGAAATATATAGCAAGACTTCATTAGTTTTGTATATTTTCCCATGAGGAAGCCACCAAATTTGAGAAGTAAATCAAGAAATAAACCGAGGCACTGTTTGTTTCTGCAAATTATTCTGTGAATTATTTGGAGATTGTTATTAAATGTGCGTAGCTAGTTTTAAATTGTGTGTTTGCCTTAATCACTTCTGGTTATTAAACATTGTAGCAAAAGGGGGTAAAAAAGTAGTTCAGTTCAAAACTATCGTTCTGTGGACAGAAAATATATTTTTAACATGTTTTTTTTCTCCTGTCTTAAATAATAATGGCCACTCCTTCAATCTGTGGCTTTTGTTTGGGTTTTTTTTTTTTGTCTATGTTGTTTGTTTTTAAATTAATACAAAAGTTTTCAAGTCCCAAGTTCTATTGTATGCCTCAACCTGGTGATTTGAAAGTACTTGTGGACTTTTTAAATACTGCAATCCATTATTTACTAGTGGTTGTAGGGGCAAGGTTTGTTTTGTTTTTTTTTTTGCTGTTATGAGTCTAAGATGAGATAATGATAATTTTTTTTTACGTATTGAATGAATGCCTTGTTTTTTCATTTGTAAAACAGAACTGTGTTTGTAAACACAACATTGAAAAACATAAAGGACGTACTTTTTTGGTGAAGATGTTAACTGAATACCAAGAATGATGGGAAAGAGCAGCTTTTGTTATATTTATAATATCTCACTGTTTGTGGAGGATAATCAGGCTGAAATGTACCCAATCAATCTTCAGACTTTGTTAGGTTCTTGCGTGCTGGAGTTCTGATTTATTGTTTTTCTTTAATAAGGGGCTGAAATTGCTTTAAACTGCATCAACTTCATGTTCTAACTGGTGTAATGCAGCAAAATCTTGCTTGATCACATCAGAATAGTCGTTGCTAGTGTTTTAAAGAAGTACTTGGAATAGTGGGTGAAAGAGATAACAGACTTGACTAAAAGTATTTCCTTTGCAGCCCTGTTAGTAGACCAAGGCTCTCTCAGAATGCCAGTAAAACCTTAGCATGGAACTAAGTAAGGTTTATCTTGGATAGGGAAGTTGTACACTTCCATATCTGTGCTATGGAATTGCATTTAAAGGAAGGTAAGAATGTGTCCGTTTCTGTATTACACCGATCTATTACTAAGTGGGAAATGGGTGGATCTTTTTTACAGAGCTGACAATTGGCGATTTTGTTTTTTTCTCAAGCTCTGGACCTGGTATCTTGCTTCTGATCTTCCACAGCACTGCCTATACTGGTTTTTGTAACCGTGTGAGATACTATGTTACTTTTCAAGTTTACTTTTGTTTCTTTTTGTAACAGATTGTGCTGTTTTTTTTCTATGCCAGTTGTCATTACGGAAGCAATGGTGCCTCTGTCTTGACCAGGTTGTTAGTTATGTGGAGTTTGAGTAAGAGGTTGAACCACTTTTGCTGTTCTTTCCTTTCCATGAACAAAACTAGGAAACATGTCAAACAGTGGTAACACGGCAAAACCTGAGTTAGGATGGGTTGAAGTTTTATGTTGAAGTGTGTTCTGAGTCTTGGTTTGTGAATTTTTTGAATTATAAAGACGAATAGGCAGAACTGTTAGAAAAACACACCTGGTTAAAATCCAAATTTAGTCACTTTGTTTTCTGTGCATCTTGCAGGTGAAATACAAATGAATATCAGGCCATGAATGTGCATGTTCTGTGTGTTCAATTGAGTTTAAAACACAGCTTACTCTTAATGCAGTATAAGCAAGAACTCAGTCTGTAGCATTACTTGGAATCTCTATTTATTCTGTTTACAGTGTGTCCAAAATGTGTTGCTGTTTTTAATATGTACGTCATTGTCTTTGGAGAGTGGATTGATTTATAGTCCTCCTGTCATCTTCCCTGTTCAGGTTTTACAGACAAAATCTTTAGTGTGTTGAGAATTTTAAGTCTTACGTAAAATTCATTTTTTCTGAATTCACATTGGTGCGTTTTTAAAATCTATCCCAAAGTCGGAAATAAACTGATCTTTGACTTGGAGGAGGCAATAAGAATGGAACCAACCAGACAGAAGATTTAGTGAAACAAAACTTACTGAGTTTGATTCATACCTATTAACATACAACGTGCGAGATAAAATACAAAGAGTCCAATTTGAAATAACATTGCTTTGCAAACTGGCTTTCTCTAGTTCTGCTGGAAAACGTGTTTGAAGCCTAAAACACAGAGATAAATCCATGATAAAGTCATCAGATTTCACATTTACGTGTTGCAGGGATGTCTTGTAACCAAATATTTCTCGATTTTTCTATTGTGTTGCATTAGTGTTGGGAAGATGCTGTGGAAGGAAATAGACCTCAGAAAATCCTGAAGTATTTTTAGTCTTCTGCAGGAGAATGGAATTTACTGTTTCATATTTTTATTTTTTTGTCTATTTGAATGCAAGATATTATTGTCTTGGTGTTATCCCAAGAGCTATTGTGGCTACTGTCTGAAATGATTAAACCAGACAGCTTTGCTTGTAGGACAAACAGTTTTCATTTTGTGATGTTTTGACCATTTTCAATGCTACACCTATCCCGTTCCAGCTTTTTCTGCAGCAACTTCATGAGTCATAATCCTCGCCAAAGAACACAGCTTAAAATAATCACTGATTGTTTCTTTGCAATTCTATTCACTGCCCATTGCAAATAAATAAGAGCAGAAACTACAATGTCATTTAATCCTCTACTGTTTGCCTTTGACGCGCAAACCATTCTCTTGTAATAGAGAAGTAATCCATAAGGAGAGGAGCTGCTCTTTCATCTTCCTGAATGCTAAACGAAGCCAAGGCTTTTATGAAGAGATGGTGATTTAATGAAGATGACCGAGTTTTGGAGTAATGAAAAGCTTTTGTATATTTCTAAAAATGATGTGTGGTGCTTACTACTGCAGAGCTCCAGTGCTGTTTTGTAGTGCGGTTGTGCAGGATTAATGCTCGTGATGCTTAGATGCAAAGGGATTGAATGGAACAGGGATGCAAAAATTGTTTTCCTTAGCTGGATTTTATAAGACAAATGCACATTTCTGCCACTTTGTGTATAAATACATGAAATGTGTGGCATGTGTTCTTTTCTCTGTGCGATACTTTTCTTTTGGTAACCTTGAGAGTATCTCTGATATCATATTCCCTTGCCAGAGGACAGTAACAAGCTCACAAAAAAATGGGGATGAACTTTGTCAATACTGCTTATGACAGCAACATCTGAATTAGATATTTTTCTTGCAAATACTCGTTGTATTTAAAAAGCTCCTCAACTAAAAAAGTGTATACCCAGACTAACCCGAAACAACAACATGAAAAAGTACTAACCAAAAAAACCAATACCAAAGCCTAAAAAATTTCCCAAGCCCCAATAAAAACACAAACAGATCAACACCCCCATGTTTTTTCCTGTTTTGTTTGTTCATTTTATCAGTTTATTTGGAATATTTTTTTAACAATATGTAATATTATTGCTTGCAAAGCAAGTTAGATAGTGCCTGATACTTCAAAAGGAAGCAGAGAGGCTTTCAAGGATGGGAGACCATTTCCTACCCTGAACATACTCCCAGCAGTCTCATAGGCCTTCATGAAGCAGCAAAAGGGCCTTTTGTTTCTCCCTCTTTCTCACTCAACTCCTTTCAAGTGGGAAGTAGTCAACATCTGTAGAAGTTTGTCTAAACATTTTCTTCCACCAAGATTTTCAAGAAGTTTGTGATTCTTTACAGAAAGGTTCTAATTCTGCACTGGTTTTCAGCATATAAGCACTGTACAGTGCAACCAGAAGTAATCTGCAAAGTTGTGAAGCTGTTTTAGGGTTGTCAAAAATGTAGAGAATACAACTACATCTTTGTATTTCTCACTGTGTACAGGAAAGCTGTATCTGGCCACCTGGGGTGAATGAACTTAGGTGAGCAGTAGCAGGCAGGGGTTCATCTCCTGCTTGAAAACTAATGTAATCGAAGTGCAGAAATGGATAAGTCACTTCAGTTTCCTTCTTATGCCTTTTAATGGCTTGAAATCCTGACTGGTCCCTGTGTAGTAGTATACAAACTCTTACAAGTGGTCGGGATGCTTAAAACTCAACGTTATGTGATTAAATTTGAAGTCATCAAGGGTGTGTGTTCCTGAATAATTTCTGGGTAGAAGGTGAAGCATTGTAAGAGTTTGCTTTTATTTTTTTGTAGAGTGATGTAGTAAAACCAGAGTTTGCATTTGTGTCTCTTATACTCACTAGACCCAGTTTATTTTTAAGGTACTTGTTGAGTACTGAATAATAGTTTCAATAATTTGCTATGTACTGACACTTCCCTTTTGCTTTTCCCCCATCCTGTTAAGGGAAACTGGAATCAGAAAAGAGGTAAATGCCTGCATGAAGGAGATGGTGTGTACTGCAGTTTATATTCTATGCTAATGATTATATTTCTTTTGACGTTTGAATAGTCTGTATTTGTTTTAGAAGTCAATGGTATTTTTTTCTCCCAGAAGCAGCTGTGTATAGGCAGGTGACCTGAGTGCCCTGTGAACTACGATAAACCCACCCTGTTTTGTACCTTGCATTTCTTCAAGTGGTGAGTGGTGTGTTTGTGTGACAATGCGACTCGTGCTGCAGCGAGGAATCAGTCGGAGTTTGGCCATCCCTCATGTGTGTCATAGGTTGTCTCCGAATTGGATGCTGGAGAACATGCTGTTGCCATAGCAATGGAAGTCCTTTTGAAGGCAGGATTCTTGGCAGAGCTGTTGCATCTCCTGAAGTGCTTGGTGCATTGATCTGAAAGTACCTTGTCAGTATTAGCACATAGCTGTAGTAAAAGGAGCGGCAAGCGTAGGTTTCCTTGAAATATGTTATTTTCTTTTTTTCGGTTGGTTGGACCTCCTGATCATGAAGCTACAGCTTTGAAAAATCTCATTCTGTCAACTTTCCTTAGATTTAACATACTTAGCTTGAGTGCACGTATAGATTAAGTGTTGTAACAGCTAACTAGTCTTTATTGCTGAAGTATCACTGTATGACTTCAGAGTTTCCTACAGTACTTGTCCCTTTTAGTACTTGGAAAAAACATTTTCAGAGGATTTACTGCATGATTTTTATTAGTGCAAAACAGTTGTGAAGCTGCTTCGTTCATAATCCTTTTCTACTTCATTTTTTTTATTTTTAGTAAGTAAAATGGTTGCTTTGCTACCAGGTTGTTTATATTAGAGAACCCTAAGTGTGACACTAATGGGAGAGAATCACTTGTGGAGATGTAAAGTTCTGTGTTTATTTTATACCTTATATAGGTTTCCTTTTTCAGCAGACTCAGCTAGATGTTTGTGTACAAATACTTCCTCCTTAGACTGTACTTTTGTTACCAAACTAAGAAAAAAGCTATGAATTTCTTGTGTCCCATCAGATTATAAAGATTTGGGGTTTTTTAAAAAATGAGGTTTCTCTTCCTCAAGATGAAGTGTGGGACAGCAGACAACTTCTAGATCTCTAGTACTCTAGACAGCAGTAATACCCATTTCTGCACATGCTGTGAGGATGGAGTTGATTTTTTGCTTATTAAAAAAGATCAAACAATTTTGCAACTGAAGGATACAAAGCAAAAGTGGAATCTTTTTTGAGTCAGGATACAGCATATTCTTTTGTATGGACTGGGATGTCTGTGTTCAAGTCTTCGTTTTCTTACTGGAAGAACCTCAAGGTGAGAAGAATCCAGAAGTTAGCTCTATAGCTTGCTCCATCCTTTACAGCTTTTGGTGTAATATAGTCTTCAGCTTTATCACTTTCCCTGAAATGGTAGATCTAGATGAGAATTAAGCAAACAATTCTCTTTTTCTCCTTCCAAGTGAAATTATTTGTACTGTAGAAGAACTTTTTGCCTGCTGTAGCAGATATATGTGCCATACTAGTGATCTTTAGCTTGGGTTTTGTTTTTCAATCCCTGCCCCCCCTTGCCCCTTACTCAGAGCAGGAAAGAAGCATAGCTTCAGGTTGGCTTGGCCTTGGGAAGTGTTACTGAGCTGCTGCTCTAAGCAGTTCAGACAGGACTTGTTACTTACAGTTTCTACATGCATTGGCCTAACCTAGATAGACAAGTTGTGGTGTAAATGGCCTTGGCACGGTGACCAGCTCCTGTACCAAGGAGAGGTCAGTATTGATTGCAGTGAGTGTATGAACCAAGGGAATTGTCTTTGCAAGGTGTCTGCTTGTTGTTATTTTCCCCTTTTAAGCAAATTTAATGCTGCATCAGCGGACGTGTGTCCTGGAGCTCTCCAGCTATCCTTGGGAACAAACACAACATTAATAACCCAAGTATCTGACTCTAATTCTTGTGCCAGTAGGTCTCAAGTCACATTTGGGGGGAAAAGGTCTTTCACATCTCCAATGAACATTCTATTTAAGTGTCCTTTCAGCCTTTGAGTCAGTAGGGATTGAGTAGGCACTGGTTTGGGATTGTGGCAGTAGGGTCACTGATAAACATTGGGATAAGCTCATTATGTTCTGAATATATGTGTGTATTAATACTGGCCTGATTTCCTCAGGCTTAGCAAAGACAGCGTTTTAGATGAGTTTAGTGTGAGAAGTTAGATATTTATCTTTTGAAATTCTGGTTCTGAAATAATTTTATACTTGTATGACTGATTCTGAAATGAAAGGTGCAGATCATGTAATTCATGTAACAGCTTCACTTGGAATAGCCAAGTCCTTGGAAATATTATTACTCACTTGATAGTTAGTGCTGTTATTTTTGTAAATTAGTTAAATTAGGCATTACTATCTCCATCAAGACCTTTTCCTGTGATTGTATCATTGCATAGTGAAGGGAAGATATTCTTGAATTTTAAAGAGCATAGCAAAGAGGCGAAACTTCTGTTCCTGTCCTGCTGCATAGCTGAGGAACTGCCTTTCTTTTTTCCTATTTTATTTTCTGGTCTCTTCAGCTGTAAAATCAGGGCTAGTGTTCACACTGTAGAAGAGACTAAAAGTGTTTTTGAACTTCCTCTGTTTATGGAAATGTTGGTCTTGGAAGGGGTTAATAGGAATAAGTTCATATGACCTAAGCAGAGATAAATTAGCTTGCACATATTTTCAGTGTCAATATCCACTCCCTCCTTTTGTATGTAGTTGTGATGTCTCTGCTTGTTTAATTCAACCTTTTACTTAAGTTGATCACGTTTTTAGGTTTTTCATTTTCAATTCAGTTCTTGCTGTATCTACTGTACAGCTTTTAAATGTAACCTCTGTTATTTTAAAATATGGACATGCAGATTTCAGTCTGGGACTTGTGGCAACATTCTAGAAACTGAGCACACCTTCACAAATTACATCTGCTTCTCATTTCTGTTAAATTTTATGTGAATCTTACCCAAATAAGAAAAAACAGATAAGTACAGTCACTTAAATTTCTTCAAGGAAGAAAATTACTAGTCTCCTGGTACATAAACAGAAAACAGTCCTGTCCATAGCTATCCTTTGTGTTTAATGGATTAAATGCACTTTGACAGCTGGATATATGTACCAGTGTCTAGCCTATGGCCATGATCTAATAATCATGGATATGGTAACAAGTCGTCTAAAAAGATTCAGTAATCAAGTGGTTTTTTTGACAAAACCTGCTCTGACTGAAACGAGATGAGACTGTGTTACATGTGGCTGCATTAGCTCCTGAGCCTGTATTGTGAGCACTTGAAAAATAACCTTTGGGATGTTGTAGGCTGAGCCTGTGCTTTAACAGCAGTGGAAGAACTAATTGTGCTACAACACACAGCAGTGCTTTAAAGTGATGAAACAAATTTGATTTAACCTAATGATCATGAGGAACTTGGTTTCAAAACATTGATTTCTCCTTCCCCTGAAGTGCTTTTTAACTTGTTTGTTTCTTCTGTTGTAAAAATAGTTGGATATTATTAAATGGAGCCTTTTGTGAAATAGACAATTCTTAGATCATAATTCTGGTATGTGAGGGGAAGTTTAAGAAGTGCTGATGAGTAAATACATGTCAAAGGGGAAGACTTCAAGCACTGCAGATATTTTGAAAACAAATACTTCACATATTAACAGTGTGCTTTGGTCTCAGGCCTGTCTGATTAGTGAAGCCTATGTTGTAGGTAAATGTCCTTTAGGGAAGAGCAGTGCCTTGGCCCTCTAACAGTCCTTTGTAACACAAAAGGCAGCTAGTACTCTTTGCCAGACTAGTCTGTTATGACTCTTAGTTTGTTTGGTTCTAGCTTTTAGGGGGGAGAAAAAAAGCTGATTTGCATTCTGGTAAACCTCAGGAAAATCAACCAGGTTGGGCTAAAAACAAGTGTTCCAAACATTGTATCTTTGTTCTTTCTTCTGTTCCTTTAAATGGAATCTCCAATACAGCTGCAGGAACAATGTTTCAGGAAACTGGAAAGGAGGGAGAGCCTGAACCGATTTAAGGAATTAAAAATTTTTTTGGCAAGGTGAACTAACTGTTCACCCCAGTTTGTAGATTACATTTCAGCAGCTTCTGAACGTAATATATGTTGTGAGGCTTTTTGACTTTTCCCTTTTTTTTTAGTTCATGCCTAGTTTCCCATCTTTTTGTAGTTTGAGATACTTATTTCTAAACTTCATGGTAGCTTTTATGCAAAGTTTATACTGAAGCTGGTATTTGGGAAGGCACAGCAAGTTGGGGAGATCAGGAGGCAGAGGTGTCTTCAGGGGAGCCCACAAGATTGATCCCATTGAAACTGTAGGTGTGGGAAGGCTATTTACTTTCCTTGTGCCTGATGTGCAAGTAACTTTGGACATTCTTACCTCTTTTCTTTGGTGTTAATGTGCAAAGCATGCATTGGATCCTTCACTGTTTTATTATTGCAGATTGTTTTCCCCAGCTTGTTCTTGAAGAACATTTGTCTGAGTTAAGTGGTAATGAACCAAAGTATGAAAGCAACTTTGTGTTTGTTTTGGCATGATTGTGTTATCCAACAACTCAGAACAAATCTTAAGAGCATCAGCATTCATGAAGAGTAGTGGTCAGTTTTGAAGCTGGGAAAGAGAGAACTGTCTGCTCTGTGGTCACTGCTGTCCACTACAGGTTTCTGTTACTGGTCTTGAGAGTTGAAAACATCTTGCTTCTGGCCTTGCTCTGAGTACTTCTTAATTTCTGCATTAATTCTTTTTTGATACAAGCTTTGCTTTCAAGTATAACAAAAAAATAAAATGAAATGTTAAAGAATTACTGGGTTTTGTGACAGTTTGGTGGTGGTGCTACTTCTGATAGTAAGTATTAATGGCATGAATAAAACTTTGTTAATATAATTGCCGTTGGTTAGCAAGTTAAACAGTAAAGTGAACTTGTTTTGCTCAGGGTAGTTTTGAATTTGGATGTTCAGCTGAAGTTTATTAATTTTTCAGTTTTGTTTGGTCACTTGCTTTGTCCTAGGCTTGCTTTCATCCATGTAGTTAATACAACTATTTGCCTCTAGGTGCTTGTGATTCCTCCAGGCATTCATATAATATGAACCAGAGGAATGCCAGGCCTGAGTGCTGCATTCTCTTGTGGTTTTGAGTTCATTTTCTGATCTGTCTTGATGGACGAAATACCCAGGGACAAATCAGTAACTTTCTCTTTGATTGCTGTCCCTGATGTTGTGATTTTTGGTTTTATACAGAGGTGTGTTGTACACGAAAAGTGGACCAAAAAAACAAAGTGTGGACATGAAGATGAAGAGCAGTGACTGTGTTCTGAAATAGTTTGATTCACTTTTACTGCAGGCATATTCTTGTGGAGTGCCTCAAGATCGTTGTAATCACCTTTGAGCAGTTTAAAATGTTTATCTTCTTAAAAATCACTTGTCTTAAACTTTCTTCTCACACAGGTATTTCTGGCAATGTACAACTGAAAACGTAAGTGGGAGGCACAGCAGTGTCTGCAATCACCCCTGAACCAGTGACAGATTTAGTGTTTTGAGACTTTGCATTCCTATGGGGATAGGAATAGGCTTTTGAATATGTTTTTATTTAGCCTGTTTTCTCCTCTGAAGACTCATGACTAGATAACTTAAAATGCAGACAGAGTTAAAAAAAAATCACAAAAAAAAGCCAAAAAAGGATAATTTTTTGTTTCCAGTCCTTTTGGAAACAGTATTTGAAATATATAATCTATAGAATTAATTGGCATCCAGAGTTATACTATTGAAAAATATCCTATTATTTTTTCATAGGAAGTTAGTTGAATGTATTCAAATAAAATTTAGGAAGACGGGGAGTAACTTAATTTCTCAGAAGTTTGATAACTTTTCTTTGGAAATCTTGGGCACCTTTATGATGAAATAGCAATTTGTTATCTGTATCTGTTGTGTGAACTGTGCCTTTATTGTTCTCCTTCCAAAACCAACAACCAACTTAATGTACAGACTACACTTGTGAAATTCCATCTTGTGTTTTATAGCAGTAGTAGCACCGAACAAACTGGGAGTGAGAACACCAGAACTGTCTGGTGTCCTGCATCTGTCAGCATTGGAATACCTGACTGTCTTTGTGAATTCTTTATTCTTGATTCTTTCTTAGCCTGTCCATAAAGAATTGATAGAGTATGTTCAGTTAGTATTTCCTCTGTTAGTTTTCCCAGATTTTAGATGATGTACATTTGTCTCGGATCAGTAGGAGATGCAGCTTTAGATCAGTGAACTGAGCAGTCAGTGATGTTATCTGTATGGTTAAAAGCCAAGTACTTGCTCATATACCTGGTGTAGTTGAGGGGTTCATTTGAATCCTGTACAGACTGCAGAGGAAGTGTCTGTATTGCAAAGTTCATACAAGACTAAGCATTTCATCCCTGAAGTGTATGGTTAAAGTAGTGGCATTACCTTTATTAGGGCAGGATTTTACGGTTGAAATTTAGTTTAGGTGCTGGCTTAACAATCCCATACCATGCCTGTATTGAAGCCACTTGCATGCTGATAGTTTTTCCTCTTCTCTTTACACATTTTGTGTATAAATTCACGTGGTCTCAGCCATTCTGGGGCTATTGTTGTGAATTCTAGTTGTCTCTGTGCTATAACCTTTTCCTTTGAGGATTTCTGTAAAGTTGCGTCAGTGAACAGAAGTTATTGGCATAATGGCTCTGATTGTGCAAATAAATCTCCTGTTGCTGTCCCACAGTGAACAAGCCTTTGCTTAAGTGGCCTGTCTGGTTTTCTTCCTGCCTATGACTGATAGGAGTCAGGCTGGCTGGAAGCCATTTGTGCATACAGCACTGCACATGTGGTGGGGTTTGCTTGTGGTTTATGTTCTGCAGTGAACGTTCTGTGCTCACTGCCAGCCTGGGGTGGATAGCAGGAAGATGCTGT
>NW_008692752.1:0-21918 GCF_000695815.1 Acanthisitta chloris | reverse complement strand
ATAACTCTGTTGTAATGGCTTGGGGCAATGCCAGTTATTTGGAAGTTGTTGTCTCTGGCCTTTTGTAGTCATTCACTCTTTAACAAGATGGTTTGTAGGGAAGTAGAAGTCCAAAAGATGTGTGGCTTCATGGCCACTAGGTTTTGCTCTGTTGCTTTTTGGAGATGCATGTGGCCTGATACTGGACATGCCTTGAAGATGCCTCTGTGTGTGGTAGTATGTGACGGGGGAGGTGGCTCAGGGCTCAAAGTACACTCTTCTCAATATGCCTTGAACTTTCTGCTTCAAGTTGGAGCTCTGTTTTAATATGAGTGTTCAAGCATTTCTGTGCTAAATAGAATACATTTTGTCCTTTTTGCCTTTGGCCTTTCTAATTTGACTTCCTGTTTGGGGATTTTGATGGCTTCTCTTAGCACTTTCCTCTAGTTCTCCTTAACATTAGAGTTAGAGGAAGTTGTCCTAGGAAGGGTTATGTGCTCATTTGTTTCAAATAAAATATTAATATTGCATGCCCTTAAAAAATATTTTCTGTAGTGTGTCTGGGGCTGGGAATGGAAAACTTTAAATGTCAGGGTAACACAGGGTGCACTGCAGTGAAGGAGGTGCCTTGGTAAGTGTAGCAATTGAGAATTAGAAACTCGCTGAATCCACCCACATTTCTGTGACTGTGACTTCCTTTTGGTGTTGCCAGTGCTGACAGTGAAGGTACTTACAGGTAGTCAGTGGCTGCATAGTAATAAAAAGTAGCAGCAGCAAACCCTCCCTTTCTTCTTGGGCAGTCTCTGGTTCAGCTGTATATACCTGGGTGTCTGTAGTTGAATCTGCACTCTTGAGGAGTGGGAAATTGATTAAGAAGTTTTCCCTTTGGTTTTATATTGTGCCTTGGCACCGAAAGTCACTAATGTTCAAGAAGAAAATACTGTCTGGGAGAAAGGAGCTCTGCTTAAAACTTGGCTGTTGAGGGTTCTTAGAAATAGACACCTGGCTGTAGGTTTATTATCTACTCCAAAGGTCTGCAGGTATTTTGATTTCAGTTAAAAGAATGAATATGTTTTTTTGGCAGAAGTGAGTTTGCTTTTAATGTAACAAACAGAAAAAAACTTTAAGGTACTTTGGTTAACAGAAGGGATTTTTTTTTTAACCATTATTTTTAGTAAAGGATGGCAAGAATGGGTGACTGGCTTGTGTAAGAGTATCCTTATTTTAGTTCTTCCTCCTCGGCACACTATATGCATTGTGCATGCACAATGAGCTCCTGGTAACTCTGAGAAATAAAATGGAGTTTGTCTATGTATCTGTGGCTTGATGTCATTTAGAGAAATAAAAACCTTGACTGGCGTTGACTTAATTGATGTTTTGATTGGACATAACAACCAGGTGTGAAGTCAAAGGATATTGACTTCTGTTTTATATTTTAAATTTTTCCCCCTAATCCTGGGAATGAGTCATGCTGGCATAGTAAGGAACAGAGTATTCATTGAATGCTGGAGCACCATTGTACGATTATTTGAATGTAAATTACTGAATCTAGGAGTGCTAAGGTAAGTAAGTAGGATGTTGGTGGAACGGTCTGTATGCTGTTTGTATTGCTGCTGACAAACTGCTTTGGCAAATTTGTGTCATTATTAGCCTAGATTATCTCCTGTGGGACTGTTTTCTAAAGGGATGCAGGTGATGATATATAAGAATAGCTGTGCTTGTGTGTGGTGTACCTGGGGTTAAGCATGCTCAAAATTGTAAAGGTGAGGCAACAAAAGCAAATTTCCCTGATGCATAGTACTGGTAGAGGGCATATGTGTTTGGAGTGCAGGGGTATGGGGTTTTGATTCCCCCCCTGTTTTTACTGAATGAGTTAATGGTTACAGCTCTTGATATTTATTTAGTCTGCCAGTTTGCTTTTCTTATAGACAATCATAATATCCCTTTTTCTTTGCTTTTGAGAAGTAAACTGCTTTGTACCGAGTTAAATTTGCATATATTTTTACTGATTTCTTTAAAGGCGTTTGACATGTGGCTTAAATTTTCCAGCCATGTGCCACTACACTGTAAATATGCTGTCATTTTGAGAAGTGAGATTTGCAGGAAGGAAGAATCATCTTTACTAGATAAACTCAGTATTATCTACTTTATAACTGTTACTTGGATCACAGAAACTAGAACACTACTACCCTAAAACTAGTCCCTGAAACACACCTGCTTTATGATCAGTGCAAAATTTTCAGCTACATCAAAATGCCATCATTCAGTCGGTGTTTCAGGTACTAAGCTTTGTCTCAATACCTTCATTAGGAGCTTAGGTTGGTCTTCCGGCTCCTATGTAGTCATCAGCTTTACATTTCATTTATAGAAAATGCTTATGAGCACCTTTTAATGTACTGTAATCTTATTAAGCCAAGTTGCTCATGTTTTGCGTGAGGTTTGTGCTTTGTATCCTTTCATGCTGAGGGATCCAGTTCATCATAAATGCAGTCTTGACTATCCCTGATGTAAAAACCAGTAAGATAGCTGTGTAAGTACTTTGAATGTGTACTGTATTTTGTCTGTGTACAAAAAAAAAATAAATTAGTGCTCTGCTGTGTTTTTACAGGTCTTCAGCATCTGACACTAAGTTCTTTTTGCTTTATATTAAATATTTTGGGGAGTGTTTCCGTTTCATCTAAAAAGGGTTTAAGGGTAATAGCAGTGTGTGTTCTTCAAAGGTGCAAACCAAGTAGTTTAGTGATTTCCATTAGAATGCTTTTCACTTAGATCTTTGAGACTTTTCTGTAAAGCCTTAACAGTTCTTGACATTGGTCCCTCAAGGCACAGAGCCAACATGTGCAGTCTCAAGGGAGCAGACCCAAGCTGAATCCCAGACTGCTCGCTCGAGGAGGCGTTTTGCTCATGTCCTTAGGGGAATGTTGACCTTGTCTTTTTCAAAAAAGTGGCACCTGCTGGACAACCAGGAGGGGCTTTGAAGGAATTTGAAGAGGGGACTTTGGTCTTGGTAGGCTGTGAGGCAGAACTTGGGTGAGGGCTAAAGGAGAACTTGACTCAAGGAATGGATGGATAGAAAACAAAGAGAAATGAAGATCCACTGGAAAGAAGCAATGTTTTGATCCATATCTGATGTTCTTGATTAGGGTCTGAGCACTCATCATATGATTTCCCTTGGTGTTCCCTGTTTCTCGTTTCTTTGGATTGTGCTACAAAACATTTGGTCTGCTTGTGTGCAGGAGTAGTGCCTGAAATAGGTGGTGTTAATTAAAACAAAACAAGGTTTTCTTGATGGCTTTGAAATAAATGATTAGATTGTTATAGAGCAGCCTAATGCAGAGGGATCTCAACAAATCTCCAAGTTCTTAATTTGTAGTTTGGTAGAATGAAAACAGATCAAGGAGAAACTCTGTTTTCTATTTGCAAGGTCAGTACATAAAATGCTATTCACAGCTTTTTATCTCATTTTGTAGTTTTATGGTCTGTGTATCTAATGAAAAGTAATATATTTGGTAGGGAGCAATGAGATTTCGTGCTGTTATTTCCAGAAGATTGCTAATACAATACAACCCAATGTTTGTCTTTTTTGTTAGATTTACATAGACTTAATCACAGTAATTGTGCAGCTTTGAGCTGAGAGTTAAATGCACAGGATTGTGTTTAAGCAGAGTTTGTTTTTCTTCATCCCTTCACTAAAAAAAAAAATTAAAAAATGAGATCTTCAGATGCAAGAGAGCAGGTTGTGTAGGCAGGAAAGGAAATATAATTTGTATTATATACAAGTCCAAATGAGCTTTTTAAAAAATAAGCTATTGAGTTATCGAGTGTTAAATTCTAGACTGCATTTAGTAGGGTAAATTGCTTATAATTCTGGAAGCACTGATCCTGATAGGAAAGGGTGATAATTAGTTTCTAATATGTACAGAATTGCTGTTATTAGCTGTGCTCCACATGTTTGCTTCCCCTGTGGCATTCCTTGGGGTGCAGCAGATGGATGAACAAGGGGCAGAGGTAATGTGTGCCATGATCGGCTGCTGCTTTCCCCTGGGGATGCTTCTAGAATGCTGATCTCTTCCTTTTTTCTTTCTTTTTTTTCTTTCTCTTTTCTCTTTCAGCAACTTTGCTGAGATGTATCAGAATTAATTTATGGTATTACTCCTTTATAATCCATTAATCCAACCATTTAATACCAGTATGTTAATGTCTTAAAAGAGGATGGGCTGTTTGTGTGCTGATATCTTGGATCTTACAAAGTCAATATCATGCTTAAATACTTTTCTCCATTCTGTGAGGTTGTGTCATTAATAGTCTGATGTTGCCTGATACTGTTATCTGTTCTTTTGGAACATAGTCAAGCTCAAGAAATGGAGCCTGTGAGTGAAAAGGATTGGTCTTTTTCTTTAAATCTATCCAAGTAATTAATATCTGCTCTAATTTTCTTTTCTTTCTCTTCTGGATTAAAATACAGGCATAGGTTGTGTGGTGGTTTTTATTTTCAAAGCCAAATCTATTCAAGGTATTAATGCAGATTGCCTTACCTGTTTCTCATCCAAAAAAGTAGTGTCTTATTTTTCACTGTCCTTTACTTCCTTCCCAGCCCTTTTGACTTCCTGTTGGCACTTTGATCGAATCCACAGTATTCTTACAGAAATTAGTGGCTTTAAACTAAGATGAGTCTCCATGGTTAACTGCAAGTTTGTCACCAGGGGCATTAAATTTGCTGAAGCTCTCCCTGGTTCATCTTTTTGGGTGTATTTTTGCTGTGTAATTGCAATAGAAAAATACCTTCCTCTGCCGTTTAAAAAAGGCATGTGAATTTCAAGACTTTTTTTATAATTGCTTTCTTTTAAACTGGATTCTTGATATGGAATGTGTAAAGGAAGGAGGTAGTTACTTGAATGATAGTTTTATAAGTATATATTTTTATACACATTTATTTTCATGTTGGTGAAAACATTTTAACTTCTTATATTTTGTTTCACCAATCTTTCTTTTCTGCTTTTGCTACCAAATATTACAGATGTGGGTATGCAGTGGAAATCTATTGACAAGGAAACTGCACCTTCTGTTTGAGGTTTGCAATATTTGTAGCACAATGACTGCAAGTATTTTTTGCTATATTTTTATACACATTTATTTTCATGTTGGTGAAAACATTTTAACTTCTTATATTTTGTTTCACCAATCTTTCTTTTCTGCTTTTGCTACCAAATATTACAGATGTGGGTATGCAGTGGAAATCTATTGACAAGGAAACTGCACCTTCTGTTTGAGGTTTGCAATATTTGTAGCACAATGACTGCAAGTATTTTTTGCTTGAAGACTTTTGAGGTTTGCAATATTTGTAGCACAAAGACTGCAAGTATTTTTTGTTTGAAGACTTAGAGAGGACATCCTTGGTGAGATGGGATTTCAAGCGAGTTTTTTAATACATGCTACTCCACTTAAAACTTTCAGAAACAGCAGGGTAATTGAGTGCTTCCTAAAATTAAGTGAAGTTGTAGGTAGACAGTTCCTATCACTGCATCCAGTGGTTCTGGTGGTGATGGTGGAAGGTGGTGTTTGCCAGCTGCAGCAGTGTGTTCTCCAGACTGTGTGGACAATTCAGAGCAGTGTGTAACCTGGCATGAAGCTGAGGATGCTGCTGCTACTGGTACCACTTATGGTTGGTCGTCAGCAAAAAAAGTTTTGCTCTGAAGTAGTTACTGTGTTATTTGATAGCCTCAGTGTGAATCTGGACAGTGTGAGATATTTAATATTCTGATCATGCACTGCAGTAATTCCTTCACACTCAGGCTGCTTAAATAGGCTGAAGAGTGCAGAGCTCCTTGATGCAGGGAGTTCTGCTGATAGGATTTCTCAAAGGTTGTGTTATTCAAAGACCTTTTTGCTTGCTTTGTCTGCATAGTTGGATAACATGAGTGTACTGGATTAGCAGAAGGATTCCTTGTTCTTAATGCAAAAAATTATAAACAGCCAAGACTATGCTTTGTCAGAAGCAGGGTCTAAACAAATGCCTGGTCAGATCAAACCCTGGTCCATTGCTGCCAGCCTCAGTCACATAAGTGATCGTCTGGAGACTGGTTTGTTTGTGGAACTGACAGTCAGAGCCAAATAGTCTAACTGGATGTGTATTGAGGAGGATGGAAACTTGGAGAACCTTGGACAAAAACTGTTTCCCAAAGGGAAGGATTGGCAATCAGAAAACAAATAATCTTCTGTAGCATATCCTAAAGACCAAATACAATGGCAAGCAAACATCAAGAGAGTGAGATTGGAGTATTTAAAAAACAGTGAGTTAGTGCTCCAGAGTGAAACACAATTTTCTTTAAATCCATTCTGTTCACATGCTAAATAGATGTGATAACTTTCTCCTGCCTCATAACCTTGATGCCTAACTGACTGTTTTTTGACAGCTCCTTTGAATTCCAGAGCAAAGTTCTGGAGATGGGCTTAGGCATGGATTTTATTGCTGGAGGCTTGTTAGATTTTGTTTATTATTTTTGCACCTGTTTCTGTGAAAATGACCATGGTAACTGTGAGCCTTTCCTTTTCAGTTCCCTAACTGAAAGTCAAGTTGCTTCTCTCTTCGTGCAAGAAGACTCTGCCTGAAATGCTTGGGTCAACATAGAAGAATTACATGTAACCAAAAGCAACAAATCAGATATTGCTTAGCAGGGGTTTTCTGTGCTAGTTTCCTGCTGCAAAGTTTTGATTAAACCTGGTATCTTGTCTGGGGTGTGGCTCATACACTCAGAGACAAGATGCAATGATCAGAATTCTCATGATCCTTTAATCTCATAGCATTATAATTATTTCTTTAATGCATTTTCATGATCTAGGAAAAGATTTTAATTATTGTACAGTATTTTAAATTTTTTCACTTGAGCATGTATTTCCCAGTCCTCAGAAAGGCCCCTTACTATTACATTTTCATTTTATGATACAACTTGAGCACAGCTGTTTGGTCCAGGAAGGAATTTTACTGTTTGATTTAATGTGGAAAACTTCTAATGTAAATTTACGATTAGCCTGTGCCATCTATGTATTAAATTTCCTAAGTAATTCTCTATAGAAATTCTTGGCTTTAAATTAATGAAACAGTTAATCAGGGAGGTGGCTCTTTTTGGCTATAGGAAACTTGTTTTGTTCAGGTATTACTCCTGTGATGAACCATTTGAGGAATTTTGTTTTCATCATCTTCCACATTGTATTAATTAAAGCAAAATTTGTCCTGTCTAAAGGACAGGGGATACCTGCATTGTATAGATGTATTACATTATCATTACTCAACACACAGAGAATCATGTTCCTCCTAAATAGAAAATTTGACTTTTTGCTTCCTTTTGACTGCTCTGCTTTTCGAATGCTGACCTCTACAGGTGGTTCGTTCTTCCTCGTTTGGCTCCTGGTGGCCTCGAATTGCTTTGACTGCATTTGAAAAGTAAATAAAACAAATCCTGCAGAGAGAGTTTTCCTTTCTGATGAGGCTGACAACATCAAGGGGCACAGAAAAAGCTAGTAAAAGCCTAGATAGAGCAGTGAGCTTGGATTTCTCCTTATGTCATCAATAGTTTATTGCCTTCCACACCCCATAACATTTTTGGTGCTATAGCCACATTTGCAATCACTAAGGTGAGACAATATTCCATAATTTAACTGTTCATGAAGTTGATTTCAAGACTTCATATGCTTCTTTTTTTTAAAAAAATATATGCTGTTTGTGGAAATGTGTGTCATAGGGTTTTAGTTAGCTCAGGGACTTCCATAGGTTATCCATCCTTTTTATTTTGGTACCCTTGGTGATTTGAAGATAAAATAGTTTTGCCTGTGCTTTTTAGCTGCTTGATGTGATTGGGATTCAGTTTGGGGTTCTCAGCTGCCATTAGCAAGGTGCTGTGATTGAGCTAATCAGCCCTGCTATGAGCTGGCTGTGGTCTGGAAGCTTAACAGCCTTAAGATTGCTGCAGTTACAGACTTCTAATTTTGGAGCTGTTTTTAAAATGGCTTTGAGTGGATTTTCTTGTGTAGAAGACGTCACACACATAATAATGACACTGCTGTAATGGTAGTCAGTATTTTTCTTAGACCAAATCTTGGATCTGAGAGACCTGTGTAAAAACCAGATGTTCCTTTCTATAGTTTTTATATTTTCTGCTCAGCAGAGAATTTATTGTGATTGGAAAAAAAGCCTTGTAAGCTTTGTGTTAGAATGAGGGAGGTGGGTGTGAAGAAGATGTAATTGCCTCTCAGCAGAGAAAGTGTTCAGTACAAGAGTAGATCTATACAGGCACCACATCAGATTCTTGTGTTAGCTCTCTGTGCCCAGCACTGTAGATGGCATTACTTGGGATTTAATTGAGTACAGCAAGTGTGGAATTTTGGCTTCAAATGTACTTCATTCTTAATGGAAAATAAGATGAAGTGACTTAGCTTCATCTGTATTCTTACCATCTTTTGTAAACTGCTAAACTCTGGTTTTACAGTGAAAGAGTTAAGAATCTATATTCAGTTGAAATTCTGTAGGAATAGGGTGTATTAGATTTTAAGACTTCTTAAAAACCTAATTAGTCTTTGGATGACTTAGAGGCTTCACAGGTCTTAAGACATTCTACCATGTGTGAAGTTCTTGTTCACTTTAAACCTTTTTTAATAAAAGGAAGTATTGATTGTTTCTCTATGCTCATTCTACTCTGTTATTTTTGTCTTTTTTTTTAGTGTGATATTTCATAGGATTTTTAAAGTGTTTTTTTTCCTCTTGCTTCTCCCATAATAGATTCAGCATTAAGATAATGATCACTCTGTGTCCTTTAGGAAAACAAAAATTAGGCTAAAGAGTTCTTAGGGGCTGAAGTGTATACAATGTTATAGTTTCTTGATAATTAGTTAAGAATATCTGTCTTACTCAAGGCAAGTTTGAATTGTCAGAATTCTCTTATGCATCTGGGAGGGAGGGTTGGTGTTTTTGTTCTGAACCTATGTCAGTAATCCTTCACTTGCAAACTGGGATGTGACAAGACATTCGGTGCCTTACTACCCTGCCACAAAGTGTGATCTGCAAAACACTTAAATGACAGCATGTTGAAGGGTAATAATATTGTTTGTGATTGGAATATAAGAAATACTTGCCCAAATACTGATTCATGCTTGTCTTTTTCAAAAAGGCAAAAACTGTGTTCTCATTTTTGTTATTTTATGTATTTAACAGGATGTAAAGAGTCTGTCTTCTGTAAATGTGATTTGATAACCCTTATAAATGGTAACATTTGTATTTTTAGTCGTTGAGCAAATCTGGGCACTTAGACAAATTTCATTGTGTTGGAGTGTTGGGAGTATGAACAAGTGAAGTACAAAGTGAAGCGAAGTCTGAAAGCTGTTGCCAGAGCTAAAAGCAGCAATATAGAGCATCGAATGCAGGATGTAAGACCAACAAAATTTAAACTTGAAGTCACCACCCAGAGAGGCAATGTGTTTAAATTGGCTTGTTTTGGCAATGCTTGAGATTCTGAAATACAAAAGAGAAAATGGGATGTAGTAATTTATAGAAGCAACTTATTTGGCACATGGAACCCAAGACTTGTTTTGGCTAAATTTCAAAATGTACTTTAAAATTTTAAAATACTTACTTTTTGTCTTTTTAATTTCAGAAGAAGCAGAGGGAATGAAAATGCTTGGGTTTTGTTGCTCTTTACTCTGAAGTAATTTAGTCTTTCTAACTTTTGGTTAAAATTGTAGTAAGTGAACAGTAAAGTACCTATGTGAGTGTTCTGGCAGTGTTGAACTTCCTGGTAACCTGTTTCTACCCTAATGCTGAGCAGATTCACTATTTTTAAGATTTTTTTTTATGGGCTTATTGTTATTTGATGGAATTCAAACATGCTTTTATTCAGTTATTGTTCTCTTACACTGGCATAGTACCAGTGGTTCAATAAAGCCAGTAGTCCCAAAGTGGGCTGCAGGACTTTATGGATCACCACACAGTGATGGTTGGGGCTTTTTTTGTTTTATTTTTATCCCTGAAGAAGTCACTGTGGTTTTGTTTGGGGTGTTGTTTTTAAATACAGCAATTCTCAGAGTTAGTAGATGTTTGAGAAGTGACAGACTGGCTTCCTTGGCCCTTCATGCAACCCTGACTTTGGTCTTGTCTGATTCTCGTGCGCTCCTTTTTGCCAACACTGGTGCTGTTCTGGCCTGGTAGTGAAACACTTCTGTGAGTTCATCTGGCCAGAAACCAACAAGGGCTTATTTTCATTTTATGGTTCTGTTTTCTACTAGTTTCTTCCTGAATGGGTTTACCACAGGTCCTTCCAAAACACTGGTGCTGGTGTGAGAAGACTCAAGGCTGGTTATGGGCAGTGGGGACAGTGCAGTGTTCAGGGAAGCAGGATGGCCTCTTTTGGGTGGCAGCCAGCCCTCAAGTTGTTAGGAAGATAGGCTGTGTTTGCATAGATAAAACTTGACTCATAAGCTGTTGTTTGGCAGTGGCTCCTGCATCAGAATCCCTTGTGAGGAGCTGGTTAATGCTGCTTGCCTGTGTGAAGGTTTGCCTTGCATGAGGAGATTTTGTCCTGCTGTAGCTTGCAGGTTGGCTCATGGGTGTGTTGGGCACTGTGCTCTCTGCAGTGCTAGGGAGTTGAAGGGTTTTAGTATCCTTCCACTTATCCTTACTCAGCTGTAACATTAAACTTACAATATTTGTCCTAGTTTTAATGTAAAAATCATTAGCTTCAGTGTTCTGATCAAATATCCCTAGAAATTGTTTCCTAAAATTAAGGTGTAATTTTTATAGGAATGAAGTTATGAGACTATTTGGTGCTTTTGTAGAAGGAGAGGCTTTTAAAACATCCTGGGAGGAGGAATTAAAGAGAAATAATTAGTTATTGATTGCTACTTGCTTTTTGACCACTTAAGTAAATGGTTTAAAGTCCTTAATATACAGTATTATTATTGTAGGAAGGATAATTACTAGGTTGGGGTGCTTGTTGCTGCAGAAAGAATGTCTACTGCATTTTATTGGCTTTCAGCATTTTCAAGCTGTAACCTACAGAACTGCTGTAACAGCATACTTTGAGAAGCAGCAACAGCAAATTTATTTTGTATTCAAAGTGCAACTTGTCCTCATTTAAAAAAAAAGGCATGAATGCACTTAAGCAGCAACAGGTATGTCAGTTCCAGCTGTAATGCTGTTAGAGTGAAGGCAAATTAAAATGGGGTTACTTGACTATAAATTCCAGCTCTAACTTCTTTGTCAAAGTTCTGCTTCTGAAGTGTGCATGGTTTCTAAGTGCATTTTATTAAGAGTGTTTTAACTCATGTAACACTTATTACAAGAACAGCATTGAAAACTCAGATTTCTATAAAAAGTGTGATATTTAGTATTTAAGCCAAGGAGAAATGTTATGCAGTTGAACCAGGCTGTATTAAACGAAAAGCTAACAGAAGAAATAGAAGGAAGATCAGTGAAGTCTTTAGACTGGGGGGGAAAAAAATAAGTTGCCTTCGGTTAAGAAGTGAAGTTGGAGAAATCCCAAAATCTTCACTGGCAAATATGGATATTTCTGGACCTTCTTCTACCAGGGCCAGACCCTGTCAGATTTAGTAGCTATTTTCTGGAATAGAAAATTTGTGGGTTTTTCAGTTGGTGTGATAGTACTTTAAGTTATTTTCAGAACAGTTGCATGTTTCTGCTAAACTAGCAGTGTTGAACTATTGTCATTATTCCTTGGCATTTAAATGCCATAATGCTGAACAGAGAGTCCTGACTACTCTAGAGTTGTTGCTTCTGTGTTACTCATCCTCTGAAGGTGTAATTTTGTTGTTGAAAGGTAATCTTTGCAGCCTTAGAAGCTGGAACAACATGGATATACTATCAGAAGAAAGTTAAAATGTGGATGGTCCTGAAGTGCAGCAGAAATCAGTAGGTCAGCTAATACCTTTTGGTTATGAAGAAACTGGTGAGTATAGGTGTCAGGCAGCTTAGTACTTCAATGAGCTGTGGTGACATGGCTTAGCTCAGTGGGAGGAACAGCCTTTCTTTTATACAAAGGGTAAGAATGGAAACACCTAATGAAGAGAAACACATGTTTTGGGGGATTGAAGGTAAACCAGGCTCCTTCAGATGTCTCAGTTGCTGCAGTACTGCTATGTATTAGTGCGAGGCCCATTAACATCAGGCAGCAGTCGTCTTTCCACCTCGTTTGTTGATGTAGGAGACTGAACTGTATCATATCAGCTTTCCAGCATTGTGGGCACACCATCATTTACTGCCACTCACACTAAGGGAGCTGTCAACACAAAGCCTGCCTGCCTGCCTCAGGAGGCAGCTAACAGCCCAGGCAGCGAGGAGCTTCATTCAGCAAATATTTGGGCAGATGTAATGGTATCTGGGAAATTTAGAGACAGATTTCTCTCCTTTGACAGAGAACATCTTGGTTTTTACTTTGAGAATGAGGTTTAACAATACCCCAAAAAATTCTCTGTCAAATAAGGGGTTGGAAGAGGTGTCTCAGTGTTGAGAAGAGAAAGGTTTCTTGGTTGGGTTTTGTTGGGGTTTTTTGTTCATTTGAGTTTTCTTAAGGAACCTGAAGGCCCTGCTGGCAGCACGGGCTGTGCCAGATCTCCATCATTTGTTCATGCTGGGTTTTGGCTATAACTTTTGGAAGTAATGGAATTACTGAGAGCTGTTGGTTTTGGACCTTTGCAAACGGAGAACATCTGGCAAGAGCCTTAGTACATTCCAGCTAGCTTATGGAGGGGGAAGGACCTGTTAGTACAGAATGCATGCTGGAAAAAGTAGTCCTTGATACTGCAGGCTAAGGCTCACTTCTCTCAGCTCAGATTCTTGGCTAGGTAAATGCAGGCTTCTAGAGATGCTTCTAGAATTTTTTTAATAGTTTACATGAAGCTTATTTTTTCTCTATGCCTAAAATAATAGGAGAAAACACACTTTGCCCTAAGGAGACTTTTTTTCTGAGGGAAGAGGTGCTGTCTCTCACTTGGACAAACCTGCAGGCACTTCCATTGTGGTGCCAGGCAAGTGGTGAAGCCCTGACCCTGCAAGAGCTTCTTTCATGGCTGAAAATGAAGCAGTATGGAGGGTTTCTTCTCGATTTTTGTGAAAAGAGTAGAAAGATAAGTGAGGCAGATTGTAATAATTACCTAAGTCAACATTTGCTTTTCTTATTCTATTGTTTTTTTGCATGTGACTTAGAGCTAGCCTAGCAGAGCCCTGGCTTAGATGAACAGATGTGTGGTGCTTGCATTTATCCATTAAGCATTCTTTCCTGTTTAAATACTGAACAGATAAACTATGTTTTTAGAGTTAAAAGAGGATGTTTAATGCTGACATGTTCATATAATAGACACTCCTCCCCAGTCGTTGAAAGAGCCAAAACTCTCTCAGGAAAAGCTCAAGTTCACACCACCCTGATGTGTAACTTCTGATTTGTAGTGAGAGTTCAGTCCTGTATCTGACTCAGATATGCTCTTTAGAATGAGTAATTGTAAGAAATCTTCTTTTTAAATATATGCCTATCTGGAGGTAAACTTGAAAACCTTTCAGACTTCTTGGTATCCTATATGATTTTTTATGAAAACTGTATGATGTCAGTGTGCTGTTGTTTTGCTGTGAGGTGCTGAGATGCCCTGCTCCTGTTAATAGATAGAGCTGAGATTTCTGTGTTGTAGGATAGCCAAAAACTGGATACAGACACTAGGTACCTTAGCAAAGTATGGGTTTTATTCCACAGGCTTTTAGGAAACAGCTTGGTCTAAGTCTTCCAAAGTTCAGACTCAGACTACTCTGATCTTGGCTGTGTATCTGTAAATATCTTTGTTTCTGACCATAGAATTGTTTATGTGGAATTACATTGGCATTTCCTTGGCTGTACAGTATAATATACTTGCCATTATGCTTAAAACTCAAAATTCAGTCTCACTAAGTTGCAAGGTTGTTGTCTGATGATTGATTTCTCCTCCCATTCACCTTCATGAATTTGGAAATTCAAAATCTTCATGTTCCTCACTATTTTTTGCTTTTTTTTTTTTCGAAATTCAAAATCTTCATGTTCCTCACTCTTTTTTCCTTTTTTTTCCCCCTCTGCTTGGTTATGTCAGAAGGTCTCTTTTTCTTACAAGATTTGTGTTAATTAATGTATTAGTCATCTTCTAAATATCAACTAAGTACTTCTTATTTGTTGCAATTGGACAGTCCCCAGGAAAGGATGCTGACCTCAGGTTGATCTTGGAGTTTCTTTTCAAGAAGGTCAGAATTTGCTAGACACCTCGTGATACAGTAAATGATTGAAAGTACTTTTTCCTAACATTTTTAGACACGTTGTTAGCAAAGCTGTCACACTTGCAATGTTTTCTTTGCTCATGAGTTAGCACCTGAGGTACACACTGTAGCTCAGAGTTGTGTGGTGAATTGGCAGTTTTCGGTGCTGTTGTAATACAGTTGGTAACAGTAGCTGTTGCCTGTGAGGCTATATTAGAATATTTTTGGCCTGGTGTGTGCAGTCTTGTGACACTGGCCTTGATTTGGTGTGCATATAAATATATATATTTTAAAGTCTGTGGTTATATAAAGCTGTTGAGTCATAACTAAAGTAACCACAGGAAAATTTGCCAGTAGAATGGATTATTATGATAACTAGTCCTGTAGGGCCAAGACCTGCGTGTTAGAGCTGTTCAGTCTGGCAGTTCATGGTTCAACACGGAGAGGGGAATAAGCAGCATGATGCAATTTAATAGCAGTTTAACTGTGTTTGCATGTGAATAAAAAATAGCAGTTTAACTGTGTTTGCATGTGTTTGCATGCTCGGGGTTGTATCCCTGCTCAAGGCTTGATCTCTAACCTAGTTTGCTTTATTCACATTTGTAACTAGGGAGGCTTCAAAATATACTGTGTTCACACATGTAAATATTACTTACATACAGGAGAATTCATAAAGGTTAGCTTTTTAATTTTTCTGTTAGAATTTTGAATTTAAATAGGATTGAAGAATAATATTAAAGCTTGTATTAAAATAGGGAATTTTTCTTTTCAGGACAAAGAATCACTTTACTGTGTAGTGCTCTGAGCACTTCTGGATTTCTAAGGGAATTCCTTTTTTTGAAGTTCAAATGCTAATTTTATTGTTTGCATTAGATTATGCTTGAATTCTCTGAGTAACTATATACAACTAACAAATGCATTGCACACAGCATATTAGCTGTGGTATTGTAAATATGCTCTTTGAACTGTACCTGATGTACTTTGTCTGGCAGGATGGGTGCAGGGATGTGCAATTTTCTGGTTTAGCACAGTTTGCATGGGAAATACCAGTTCCAATTGTATTTGGAGTGGGTTGTATTGTATTTAAAGTGTCCAGGTCACGCCAGGTCACTTGGTGTGTTTGGTGACATGATTTTGAGTCTAGGAAGCAGAGAATACAGGGGGAGAGGAGCAGGTAATTCCTGACATTGCTGTAAGAGCACTGTTATTACAGGAATTAATAACCCAGTGTTGTGCATAGGGAACACATAGGGCTTATTGCAAGAAATGAATAGGATTGTTTGTGAAATTAAGTTAAAAGTAGTAATTGCCTTTTTTTTTTCCAGCAAATTGCATTTAGGTAATGAGTTGAAACAAATCTAAAACATACTTGATAATAGTCATACAGGAACTGTTATTACCGGTACTGACTTCTGATGTTAATAGACACAAATTCAGGCTTTTCATCAATTTTCCTGAACCAGCATTATTTTTTTCTATTTTTCTTCTGAATTTAGGGAATACAAGTATTTTGCTGCATTTGAAAAAGTTCTTCAAGTTGACAACCTGAAGTTTTATTCTGAGAAAATGCTGTTCTTGCAAATCACTTTCTGTATGCAAGTATAGGCTGAAGGTTTTAAACAGCTTTCCATACGGAGACAATTGCATGTGCTGATACGTTAGGTTACAACTCATTTTTAACACATAATAATGCTAATCTTGGTCTAAGTTTTGGTTATTGCCCAGGCACGTTGTGTACTTAGATTCCTTCCATTTGAATAATTTTGTTCTGCTGAAGTTTTAATTGTGATTGCCTATTCTGTGGATAGAAACTAACTTTATCTGCAATATCTTCTGACCGTTCTTGAAGTCACTTCCCCAATAGCTGCTACAGCGGATGTTTATCCTTTGTTATGTCAGATAATGATGCTCTGGAATTCTCCAGGATAAACAGTGTTTCAAAAATGCAAATTATTTTTTTAAACGCTATTAATAATCACTATTGATATTTCAAACCATCTTACAAACTGATCTTTGCCAAGATGAATATTCATATGGAAGCTACTGTTTTATGGGTACTAATCGAGGTAACTGATGCCTCCCCGTGGAGCTTCAGTCCCTGCAGTGCTTCTTTGGGTTTTTAAACCCTCTGCCATTACAGGCTGGTAGTTATGGTTATGAGCCTGACTGGGCAGGTAGGGAAGGATGCTGAAGCTAACAGTTAAGCCCAGGAGAGAGATCACTTTTAGACCACACAGTGGATTACATGTTGAGTCTGTGACACCGCAGTTGAGTACAGGGAGGAGAGTGAGCAGCATCAGGCAGTTTAGTAAAATTATCTTGGAAAACTTGCTGAAGGAATTGTGGAGTCCAGAGTTTGTACCGGACTACTCTGACTCAAGGCAATGTTTCTGTGACATATCCATAGCTCTTCCATTAATCTGCTCTGGAGCAAAAGGTGCAAAAAGGGGTACTGCTCTGCTACTCCCACTGGTGCCTGTAATAAGGAGTTGTGTTACTGGGGAGGAACTTTCCTTTTTTGATCCAGAGGGGTGGGTCACGGGAGGAACTTGGTATCTATAGGCAATATAGACAATCAGTGCATTCTCCAAGAAATAGCATGGAATGAGATTGGAAATTTCTTCTTCACCACCCCCAACCCCCTGGTGCTTGTACTTCCTTCCCCTTGCTTTTCCTTCGGGGGTGGAGGGTAGATGGAGAGAAAGTTCTCTATTTATAGAGTTTGAAATGAATTGGTATGTCATTTACCTAATTATAATATTGCATCTGCATTTATCCCAATGGCACTTAAGTGGTTAGACTGTTGAGAGGTTTTCTGCCTTTCATTTCTCTTCTCAATTTGATTAATGTGCTTAGCTTTGTATATTTTAAGGCCACCACATGACATCTATTGTCAAAGCTGCTTTTTGGTTTTGAGTGTCATTCCGGTCCCTCTTGTTGGTTTCCTTCCCCTCCCTGAGTAATAAATGTGTGGAACTGTGTCTTGTCTTTACTCGTTTATCTGACTTGCAAATTTCATTTTTTTTGTTAGAATATAAATGCTTTTATTTTGTTATTAAAAATATGAAGGCTATGATAAAATGAGAAATATTTTCTATTGGAAGCAACAAGGGGCTGAGAACTAGTCTTAACTAGTTCTCTTTAACTTAACTAGTCTTAAGTTAAAATAGTTGAGATAGTATTTCTCCAAGTAATACTACTCTTGGCATCCCCTTACTAGAAAGTCTAGACCTAAAATGCAATTTTAGGTAATAATTGATATCATACTTCATAATAGACCTTAGCAATATACAGCCTAATGGTAGATTGATTTGTTTGTGTGTCTGAGATGCAAAACACAATCAACACTGTTATGGTTTGTGCTGTAGGATTTTTGTAATTGATTTCAGCTGTTGAACCTTATCTGAAGGAATATCATTACTCTGAAACAAAATTGGATAAAGAAGCTATAAAAGATAGAAACTCATACCTTGAGTACCTAGTATAACAACCTACAATGTGATTTTTTTTTTTGTCAAATCATTTATTTGATCAACATCATAGCAGATGGTAACCCTATAAAGTATATTATCGTGTTTACACGAGCATTAGAGCCTGTGTCTCTTGAAATAAGTTTTAAATATAGTCCTCTTTGTCTTATGCTAGCAAGAGCAACTTTCATTTCAGTTTGGTTGTAAGATCCAATTTTTTTTTATTAGATGAATGTTTGGACCTGTTTCTTCAGAATGAATATATATGTTGAAGTAATGAGGCAACAGGTTTCTTCAGCTTTTCTTCTAGAAGAGCTTGAAACACACACAGCAGCATGGTAGAAGTGACATTTAGCAAAGCCTTTTTAGAATTCAATGCATAAAGCCAGCAAGCAGCCTCGTGACTTGGCCTGATCTCCCTGAGGTGAGCGAGGAACACTCAGCCTTTCCTGTGGCCTGGCCAGGGGCCTGGATTTGGGCTGTGCTCTGGCTGTGCTGCTGGCCCAGGGCTCAGGGGTGATGTCCTGCTGGCTCTGGCTGGGACAGGGGCACTGGAGGTGCTGTGTGAGCCATTCCAGCCCCAGACTGGCAGCTGAATCTGCTCAAAGAAAGATTAGACTTACTGAATTACTCCCTAATTAAGCTGTAGCGTATCTGCTGTAGAAGTTGTGATTTTGATTGAGAACTATGAAATCATGAGTCATTTCAATTACTTTCCATCTTCAATGCCTACTAAAAAAAGGAAGTGGGGGTAGAACCTCGTTACACTTCTGTCTGCCTGAATGCATATATCTGTGTTATTAGACCTTTTTAACAACACACAGTTGTTCAGTTTCTCCCTTTTTTGCACTGTCTACAGAGGTTGAGACGCTGCAGCCTTTCCCTGTGTAGTTTGTTTTTCAGTGCTGTGCTAACTGCCACAGTTTTCCTGTGCCCTTTTAATGTCCACGATGGATTAGTGGATACTGGAACTGGCCACCACATTTTTCTTGTAGAAGGGGTTATACAAAGGTGATGGTCCTCCTAGTTCCTCCATTCTCTTCTAGGTTTCCCAGGAAAACACTTGAACTCGTTTCATGACACTCTTGCTTTGAGCCTTTATTGAATTTATTGCCCTAGATGACTCCCATGTTTTTTCTTACTGAGAGTTGCTCGCTTGAGGAGTTACTTTCCCTCTGAAAGGTGCATCTCATGGTCTTGGCTCATTCACGTAGAGTTGCCTTTGGATGTGTTAAATGATGTGGTGTTCGTTGTGCCAAACGTGCTAGAATTTGTCTGGGTCTTTGTCCTTTACAACATTCGGTTGGTTTTCATGTCTCATCCATGGCAAAACATTGGTGTACAAACCAGAACAGATTCCTTGAGCACCATCGTAGACACATATCTGGTATCCCAGTGAGGTTGCTGGCTCACTGGTTCTGCACTTGTTTGGTGTGTTATGTTGATGGAGACAAAGGGCAGCAAGGCTATCATTGCAAGTCAGATCCAAATGCCAAGCAGCAGTAAGTCAGAGTGCTGCTGTTCTGTGTGCAGTATATGATTTTTTTATCTTGTAGCCTTCACAGAGCATTTAAAATGTGAAAGCATGTGCCTTGTGTTCAGATTGTTTTGGGGGTAGGTCTAGAGGCAGGCCTCTTTGGGGCTTGTAAGAATTAAAAATAATGCTGTATGAAAAGGAGGAAAACCACACCTGGCAGAAAAAAGGAAGTGTGTTGATACTCCTGACTACTCTAGCTAACTGTACTGGGCTTTTTTAGAAATAAAGAATTCTGGGAAGGATTTAGAAATTAGCTTTCCTCCCCATCTTAAACTGTTACATTTTGCTTTAGACCAGTTTTGTTCAACAATTTATTTGCATAATTCAAGTGGTAGAATTAAAATACAAGAATTTTTAGCTGTACATGTGCTGATTTAGCAGAACCTTAACATAAGTCCTTATGTCCCACTGACTCAGTTTTTAAGAGAGTAGCATGTTTTACTGATTAGGGGTCATGCATCTGAACACTCTATGCATAACCATTATCTTCTTGACATCTTTCCTGAAACGGGTTCATATAATGTACTGTGTCTTAAACTTTCTCAAGGACTTTGTCTTGCAGTAAGATATTTTTCTTTTCTCCCTCCCACATATGTCTCCTTTGAAACGAAAGCAATGGAAGACTTGTTATGATAATCACTGGATTACTAGCGCTGTTGTTTCTGACAGAAAAGAGTCAATTGTGCCAAAAGATTACTTTTGCCTTTGTCAGTGCCAGCCACGACTTTTTACTCAGCTCCTGGACCAGTTACAATGAAACAACAACAATGCTGTCAGCTGTGAAATGCAGCAAACTTCCCCAAACTGCTGGCTCAATGGAGTGGTGGTTTTGCTTTTTCAGAGTGTTCTTCAACCTTGAGGATCTTTCCTGCAGTACACAGAAGGTGTCTGTGGTTCTTATCTGGGTGATCTTACTGTGCTTTCGGTTTAACCTTCCCTTCTGCAGCCTGTCTTTGTCAAAACTGTCTTTTATAGCCTCATAAAACACATTTCCTAAGGAAATAGTCATCAGAATGTCAGTAGTCCATAAGTAGCTATTTACAGTATTAACTTAGGTTCTGTTTTCTTGGGTGGCCAGTCAGAGGTATATGCATGAATATTTTATAGGTGCAATATCGAGTTAGGGTTTAGGGATGATTGTATGGAGTAACTTGCACTCTACTCTTATTTATAAATGGTGACACTTAGTTCTTATTTATAAGTAATGACATTATAAAGCTTCATAAATCGTTTATAGTATGTAGCACATAAAGAATTTAAGCTGTATATCAAAGCTCTTTATTAGAAAAGTTTGTATGACAGAAGTAATGAGTTGTTTGGTAGGCCCAAGCGCATGGAAGTTTGCAGTTTAGGAAGGAAGTGTTCCACGTGCTACAAAATGTCTTGTGATACAGATGATCAGGAATCTAATTGTTAGGGTAGTAGCTTTATGTTATGTGAAGGAATTTGCTTATTGCAATTACTTGTTTGGGAATGTGGTTTAAAGAGGGCTTGACCAATTAAATTTGATTAGAAATTGAATAGTACATGGAATATATATTCTGATACCCAGTTTAAAGATCTCCCTGTTTTTTCCTTCCCCTTTCTCTTGTGAGCTGTAACCTGGATTTGCATAAAGGGAACTGATTCTAAAAGAACCGTTACAGAGTCTAAAAAATATTCCTGTTTTAGTAGGGCAGACACCATGAGTCTCTGTGGGTTTTTTAAGCCATTGAAATATAACCAGTCTGTCTTGCCTTTCTTCCCCCCTTCTGCTAAAATATCTTGCATGTCATGTGAAGGCCAAGTAGGGGAAATAATTTTGCACATTTTACAATGCTTAAGCCAGACACGAGAGCACAGAGTAGATAACAAGTATACGTTTCACAGTATGTGCTGCAATATTCAGTGCTTAAGATGCAGGATAAATCAGGCTGTGCAGAAAGCCACGATGTTCGCATCGCTGTGCTTGTTTTGTTACTCATGCTAATTTCTTACGGATTGGGTAGGGCAGACACTGCAGATTGGCAAATCTTCTTGGCTTTTTATGCTCCTGTTTTCAGCAGCTGCAGGTGTCCAAATGAGCAGGTTCCTCTGTAGCCAGCTTAATTAACAAGGAAGCTGTTCATCTTAAGTTTTGTTTTTAGAAGTACTGCTCTAAGTATCTGGAATCAGATGAATTTGCTTTAAGTGTATGGAAGCAGATGAATGTTCTTTCAGGTTGCATCAGAGAACATTGTGTTTCTGCTATCATTTCTTATAGGTCTGTATTTTTCTTTCTATCTCTAGGTATGGATGAGCGAACAGGTGCCACATCCTGGGGAACAAGTGGTCAGCCAAGTCCTTCATATGAGTCTTCAAGGGTAAGATACCCACATAATAATTCATACTGAAAGTTTATGGGAGTGTACAGGGTAAGTTGGCAGATGATGTGGCAAAATTTTTCAAGGGTAAGCGCCTTTAAATACACAGATTGACATCTTTTAGAGACCTTAATGACTTTGATAGGCCACAATAGTGACTGAGATTGGTAAGGCTGAAAAATATATAGAGAGAATGAGAATAAACCATACTTAACTGTATGTTGGAATGATGAGCATGTGTTTTATTTAACATATGGTCAGAAAATGAAAGTAGAAGTCATGTTGCTTACTCAGGAGCAGATTTATTGGCAGAGTGTA